>NW_012114364.1:4488841-4509466 GCF_000951035.1 Colobus angolensis palliatus | reverse complement strand
AAAGAAAGAAAGAAAGAAAGAAAGAAAGAAAGAAAGAAAGAAAGAAAGAAAGAAAGAAAGAAAGAAAGGAGAGAGAGAGAGAGATGGAGGGAGGGAGGAAGGAAGGAAGGAAAGAAAAAAGTATGGCGTAGGCATTCACGTACTGAGACTATGTTGAGACAGTGCAAAGCAACAATGATCATTGCCATGGGGTAATTTATCATTTAAATCATAAACCACTATAAATTCCTTTTCATTTTATATACCTTTAAATTTAAAATAATTGATCTCATATATTATTTTATAGTTTCTTTAATATTATTTTATAGCTTATAATACTTCTAAACATTTGTTAACATAAAATGTTAAATTGCTAGCATTCTCTTCTTAGGGTTTTATTTTTTTCACATTTCAGCTCTGTTATTTTTTAAATTATAGCTTTTTATGAGATATAATTCACATACCATAAAATTAAACTATTTAAAGTGTACAATTCAGTAGTTTTTAACATGTTTACCACCATCTAATTTTAGAACAACCATTACCATCTAATTTCAGAATATTTTTGTCACACCCAAAAGAAACCCCACAGCATTCACTACCCCTTTCCCCTTTACCTCAGTGTCTAGAAACTACTGTTTATTTTCTTCCCTATGATTTTGTCTATTCTGGACATGTCCCATAAATAGAATCATTCAATACATGGTGTTTTTGTCTAGTTTTCATGCATTACAATGGTGTTCGAGGTTCATTTGTGGTGTAACAAGTATCACTACTTAGTTATTTTTATGAACAAATAATATTACATAGATATATGATGCTTTGTTTATCAGTTCATCAACTGATATTTGGGTTGTTTCCACATCTTGACTGTTATGAATAATACTGCCATAAACACTCATATGCAAGTTTTTGCATGGACATATGCTTACAGTTGTCTTCAGTATATACTTAAGAGTGGAATTGCTACATCATATGGTAACTCTGTATTTAACATTTTGGGAAAATGTCTAACTTTTCCAAAATGGTTAAACAATTTCATTCTATTATTTTTATTATTTATTTATTTATGTATTTTTTTGAGACAGAGTTTTGCTCTTGTTGCCCAGGCTGGAGTGCAATGGTGTGATCTCGGCTCATTGCAACCTCCACCTCCCGGGTTCAAGCGATTCTCCTGCCTCAGCCTCCTGAGTAGCTGGGATTACAGGCACCCACCACCACGCCTAGCAATTTTGTATTTTTAGTGGAGAGGGGGTTTCACCACATTGGCCCGGTTGGTGTGAAATTCCTGATCTCAGGTGATCCGCCCCCTTGGCCTCCCAAAGTGCCGGGATTACAGGCGTGAGCCACTATGCCCTGCCGAACCATTTTATAATCCTGTCAGCGATGTATATGGATTCCAATTTCTCCATATCTTAACCAACACTTCGAACAGATTGAGCATCCCTTATCTGCAGTGCTTGGGACCAGAAGTGTTATGGATTTTGAATTTTTTCAGATTTTGAAATATTTGCATATACATCATGAGAAATGTTCAGGAGGAATCTCAAGTCGCATCACAAAAATTAATTTATGTGTACACCTTACACACATAGCCTGAAGATAATTTACACAATATTTTAAAATAATTTTATGCATGAAACTAAGTTTGTGTACACTGAAACATCAGAAAGGAAAGGCGTCTATCTTAGTCACCCATGTGGATAAACTGTGCTTGTGTGGTATGGCAGCTCCATCATTTCTGAGTCTGAATTTATATGCTACATACAAGCAATCATTTTCTTACACTTAATCACACGTAAGTACTTCACAGTGAAAAGCAAAATGACAGACCATTCATATAGTGAAAAAATAATGTATTCAGGGTAACTAAGCAGCACAGCAGCATCACCAGAACCTGTATCAGCTGTTAAAGAACAAAACAGCACACAACAGCAGGCTTTCAGACTCCACCTACGGTGCTGTGTTTTGATTATAAGATTATTGTACATCTTATTTTTAGGTGAGAACATCAGAAGCAGTTGAGGAACCGGCACATGAGGAGGCATTCTGCTGGATGGCTTTTAAAAATGTTTCCTCCAAAGTCATCTGCCTCATTAACAACAGTTTTTATCTTAGAAGTCTTTGATTTTACAAACTGAAATTATTTTTTGTTCTGTTGTGAATGCACACTGCTCTAGTTCAATAAGCTCATCATATATTTTCATCGTGTTGTCTATACGCACTTTTTTTGCAGTGTTAATATCATCCTCATCATCCCTATTATCACAGTTACCTTGATGCAGAACCATTTTGGCTATTTCACCATTGGTCAATATGAACAACTGGAGCCTCATTATCAATGTTAAAAACTCTTCAATATACGCCTCTTCCAGCTTACTGGTGGACTCTAAAGGTATACTCTTTGCATATGTAAGGAGATCAGACATTTTTTCTCACTTGACATATGGAATCTTTCAAAGTCACCACCATATTTATCATCATCACTGAACATAGTTGTAGACCAGAGATTGTGTCAGGTGTGCACAACTGTGTCCTTAGTCACTGTGTTCCAAGCCTTGGCAACAGCTTATCTGTCATCCTTCATGAAAAACTCCTTATGAAAACCTTCCACACCTGTACCTTAGTTCACTGTTGATAACAGACTGTTCAAGGAAGTGTTTTTATATTTAATCTTGATTGATCTAAGCATACCCTGGTCACAAGGCTGAATTAGGAAGTCACACTTCAAGGGAAGGACCTGGCACAATCTCATAAATTATTATTTATGAGAATTTCAGCTAGAAAATGAGCAGAAGAGTTGTTAAGAAATAACAAAATCTTGCAGACATTATCCAGTTCAGCTTCCCCGCAATCAGCACAAGCCTCTGGTACAAAATGTTTGTGAAATCAATAAGAAAAGATATTCCTGGTGATCCATGCCTTTTTGTTGGCAGAACAATGGACTGGTAAGATACTCACTCTTTGAAAACAGCACAAAATTTTGCCTAGCACAGCAAGTTTACACTGATATGTGCCTGCTGTATGAGCACATCGCAGCGGGGTTATTCTGTCCTTGGAATCCTTAATTCTTGTAGGGGCTGCCTCATCCACTGTAGTCAGTTTCATTCTGGTATAAGGAGGCCAAATTAGTGATGTTTATTCAGCATTATAGGCTTGTTCCTAAGTCAGATTTTTATCACTGATGACCTTGGCAAACTTGTCAATGAATTTCTCTGCTGCCTTGTGATCAGCAGATGCTTTATCATCAATAATCTTTTAAAAAGTAGTGCTGTGTCTTTTTTTTTTTTTTTTTCAGACAGTGTCTAGCTCTGTCACCAGGCTGGAGTGCAGTGGCACAGTCTCGGCTCACTGCAGCCTCCGCCTCCCGGGTCCAAGCGATTCTCCTGCCTCAGCCTCTCGAGTAGCTGGGATGACAGGCATGTGCCACCATGCCCAGCTAAGTTTTGTATTTTTAGTAGTGATGGGGTTTCATCATGTATGCCAGGATCGTCTCGATCTCTTGACCTCATGATTCACCAACCTCGGTCTCCCAAAGCGCTGGGATTACAGGTGTGAGCCATCGCGCCCAGCCAACTGTGTTTTTTCTTAAATTTCCACTACCATCCTGCTGAATATTCACAATTCTCTTCCACTTTCAGTTTATCACGGTAGGGTTTTGCTTGTTTCATGATCAGTGTACCATTACACATGTGTTCACTACAACACTCGTGGATTGACACTTCCAATATACAATCAAGGTCTTTATTTTTAGCTTTATGCAGTGTTTTTCTATTTTTCATTAATGTCTGTCCATCACTTGCAGTATGGAACTTCAACAGCTTATTCTTCTCTTTCTTTAGGTCTTACAGAGACATATGTCATTCCAGTACCATACTCATCTGTAAGATGTTTCATACTTACACTGCTGTTCAGTTTCTCAACCAGCTTGACTTTCTGTGCTATAGATAAACATAAATGCCCTCTCTTTCTCTTATCACTGTTATCTAGAGGGGTACCTTCAGGCCTTTTTGATATTTTCAACAACACCTTTACACCACAGAGGAGAGAATACACGAAAACCACTGTGAGTAATGCATATAGGTCTTGGGCCCACTTGGGGCATCATGGGGAACCTGTCATTGGTTTGTCCAACCTGTACACATGCCATTTCATTATTTTGTGGACATGCTTGTTGAGGAAAACTGGGCAGGTGTGGAAAAAATATACCACAGCTGAAGGCAGTTGCAAAGGTCATTTTTCCCTTGAGGATACTGAATAATCTATGTATTGTGCACCTGCATTTTGACTGTGACCAATCACATCAGGTCAGGCATGAAATTTTTCACTTGTTGCATTATGTTGGTGCTCAGAAAAAATTGGATTTTGGAGAATTGGTGATTTCAGATTACAGATGCTCAAACTGTGTCTATCTTTTTTATTTTAGCCATCCCAGTATATGTGATTTGATATCTCATTGTGGTTTTGATTCAATTTCCCTGATAACTAATTTGAATCTTTTTTCTTGTGTACATATTTTTATTTGTTTCTGTTTTGCAGATATGTCTATTTACATCTTTTGTTTGTGTTTTAGTTGGGACTTTTATCTTTTTGTTGTTGACTTATGTGTTCTTTACCTATTCTTGATTAAGTTCTTTATCATACCTATAATTTGCAAATATTTTCTCCTATTCTTTGAGTGGTCTTTTTACTTTATCAATGCTGTCTTTTGAAATCAAGTTTTTATTTTGATGAGGACAGATTCATTTATTTCTTTGTGCATTTGGTGTTCTATTTTAAAAAAGCATTACCTAATCCAAAAGTCTTGAGTATTTATTCTTATGTTTCCTTCTGGTAATTTTTATAGTCTATGTATTACGTTTATGTCTCTGATCCATGTTGAATAATATTTGTATATGATGTATGGTAGGGGTTTAACTTCATTCTTTTGCATGTAGAGATCCATTTGTTCCAGCATCATTTATTGAAAAGACTATTCTAGTTGATGTCTACATTTGTTTGCATATCAATCATCTATGAAGTATGCATATGTTTAACATAATGTATAAAGAAATAAGCTGAAAGTACACATCTCATTATAAATTCCATAATCTTTTGACAAACTAAAAAGTTCTAGGCTAAAATTTTAATGAATGTCTTATCGTCAGTGGAATAATATACCACCAAGGTTAGTAAAAAAGTTATTTTCCATCACTATCTATGACTCTTGGCAAGTTAGCTCTATTTAGAAATTCTTCTATTCTGTTTTTCCCTTGTCAACTGGATTGTGGCCTAGATTTACCAATGAGAGGCACTCATGTGAGAAACAGAGAGCTTAAGAGAGGCTAAAAATGTCTTATTGCTCTTGGGGCATCAGTGGGATATATGTGAGCTTCAGCAGACATGAAGTTTTGAAACGGCTTCTGGGAATTCTCCTAAAAATTATCTGCCTTTGGCTTAGAGGCAACTACAAAGACACATAGTGAATTCCTGTTTACTGCAGTTGTCTGACTCTCAGGAAGCTTGCGGTGGACCTGAGAGTTATGGTGGCTTTTCTCAATCTCTGTTCTTTCAACATACTGAATGGTTTCCCAATCTTCTAGCTCCTTGTGTTAAATATTTTCCTTCTTGGATTACTTAGTTTCTGTTTTTTCTAATGAAAGCATAAATTTTATATATATATATATATATGGAAGGATATGCCAGATACATATTTTAAGTATTATAGAATCAAAATTACACATATAAGAGATTCGTTAAACATTAACTATTACAGGAAGTTATCAAAATTTATTTTCCTTTCTCATACTACCCTGTCCCTTGCCTTGATATTGCTGTAGGAAGCTTCGTCTGAGATGTTTACAACAGAGGGTAATTTTTTCACTCCTGCTCTTTCTGGAGGCCACCATCTTAGGGCCTGTGGCATATTACTTCTACTTTCTACTTCCTGAAAAACCACAGCCCATAACACTTTCTTCTTGCTTTCATCAGATGTCTGTCTCCCCTTGTACAATATGCGGGACCTTCTCTGATTTCCTCTGGGAGAACTGGGTCTTTGTAAGAGGATATATAAACAGAAAGGTCTTGGTTCCTATTATGTATCTAGTAGAAAAAATTCACAGAAGGTTATTTTCTGTTCTTTTTGCTTCATGTCAGTGGTCTAATTCGTTCTCTGTAATACATTCTGGTACTACAACTGAGGTATGTAGGTAAGTAGATTGATAAAGATGATGATATGGGTACAGACAAAGGCTACCAATTCCCAAGAACCAACTTTGTGCCGAATACTATAGGAAGCATTTTCATGATAATAATAGCTGATTGTTTTTAGTGCATAGTATATTTAGGGCACTATGCTAAGGGGTTGATAATCATTATCATATTAAATCATTAAGCAATTCTAATAAGGTACGTATTGTGGTCATTTCTATTTTACTGATAAAAAAACAGACTTTAAGAAAGTTAAAAAATATTCTAGCAGCCAGAGTTACTATGTATTAATAGGACAACTAGGTTTCAAACCCAGGTCTGTGTGGCTCTGTAATTCATATTTGTTTATACTAATTGATTCTGAGACTTATATTTGTGCAATATATTTAAAGGGCCTATAGTTCCCTTCCATATTTTTTTTTTTTTGAGACAGAGTCTCGCTCCCAGAGTCTCACTGCACCCAGGCTGGAGTGCAGTGGTGCAATCTCGGCTCACCCCAACCTCCACCTCCTGTGTTCAAGTGATTCTCCTGCCTCAGCCTCCCAAGTGGATAGGACTACAGGTGCACGCAACCATGCCTGGATAATTTTTGTATTTTTAGTAGAGGCAGGGTTTCACTATGTTGGCCAGGCTGGCCTCAAACTCCTGACCTCAAATTATCCACTCACCTCAGCCTCCCGAAGGGTTGGGATTACAGGCGTGAGTACCACAGTTCCCTTCCATATTATTCCAACCCATCTTCCATTGCCACAGGGTGTTATTTTTTCATAAGCAAATAAACACAGCTACTTTTTTCTCCTAATTCTTCAGTAGTTCTCCATCACCTACACTGTGCAATCTATATACTCTTATGCTTGGCTCAAAAGGCACTTTGCAATTTGACCTTTTAAGCCATTGAGTCTTAGTTTCCTTTACTTCCTCTAAACTTTGTATTATTCTAACATGTTTTTCCCTCAGTCTAAAATGCTTATAGGACAGGAAAACTCCTAATGGTTCTCAAGTCCTGCCTCAAAATATCACATTCTCTGTAAAGGTTTTATTGATTTGATTTCTTCCAGAAGACTTAGACAGAACTTCGCCTCTACTCTCATTGCTTCTTGTGCATTTATTTGTGTTAGCTAAATATCATGACGAATATCAAAGAGTATTGTCCTGTCTCGAACTTTTGGTAAAGTTACTTCATTTCTCGGTTCTTCACTTGTCACTTTGGGGACAATAACAGAACCTCTGTCATAGGTTTCTCTTGATGATTAAATAAGAGCCTATGTAAATGACTCAACAGAATGCCTGGCACACAGGAAATGCTCATCAAAACGTTAGTTATTACTTTTGTACTTTTATTACTAATATAAAATTAGCACATTGTAATTTTATTTATTTTGTGTTATAGCATTTCCTTTTATATCATTCTACATTTTTTACAGTAAACTATTTAGATACAGCTTGTACTTATGATCAGAGAAAATCCTGTGACTATTTTAGGCATGGCTTATAGATGAAGATCCTGTTTAGATGGTCAACAAACCAAATTTGAAAAAGCTGTTAGACTCAAAAATGAAAGTTATTTGTTATGATAATGTACATTTGGGTTTGTATTTAAATAAATGTGACTGAGAAGAAGTGAAGTGAAGCAGATGAGCCTCTCTAGTGATGACAGAGAAGAACTATATTTTCAATAGTTCAGGTGCTTAAAAGGTAAAGGCACTGGCCTCCTTTTGAGAATGGCTTGGTGGAGCCACACATGCTCTTTGCCTGCTCTGTTGGCTACCATGATGTGTCAATGAATATACATCTCTTCACTGACAGGAAGAGAATGATACGATGGGGAGTTACAGACTGTTGAGATAAATTTTTAATTCCTGCTCCTTCTATTAGATCAGCCCATACTTTGTACCCTGAGTGACAGCCAGCAATAAAGTGCCCTCACGTTCTTAACCTGGAAATGAATACATGTGAACGTGCCTTGTCATTATCACCCCAAAACCTAAAAGGACCTGAGACGATCGTGAAGCTAGGTCTGTGATCTGCGTAACATCATTAGGTATTCAGAATACACTATCATTTTACCTCTAAGTTCTTAGCAATATTCTTATCCCACATGTGTGTAAACCCAAAAGTATCTGAGACAGGTCTCAATCAATTTAAAAAGTTAATTTTGCCAAGGCTAAGGACATACTCATGACACAGCCTCAAGAGGTCCTGATGACGTGTCCCAAAGGTGATTGGGGTACGGCTTGTTTTGAGGGAGACATAATACATCAATATATGTAAGATTCATATTAGTTCAATCTGGAAGGGCAGGACAACTTGAAGCCGGGGGGATGATGAGGGTGAGGGCTTCCGCGTCATAGGTAGATTTAAAAATGTTCTGATGGCAATTGGTTTGTTATCAATCAGAAGGAATGTCTAAGTTATAATAAGGGGTTGTGGAGCAAAGGTTTTATCATGCAGATGAAGCCTCTAGGCTTCAGAGAGAATAGATTGTAAATGTTTCTAATCAGACTTACGGTCTATGTTGATGTTAATACTCGTTGGGTTTTTTTTTTTTTTTTTTTTTTTTGAGACGGAGTCTCGCTCTGTCACCCAGGCTGGAGTGCTGTGGCCGGATCTCAGCTCACTGCAAGCTCCGCCTCCCGGGTTCGCGCCATTCTCCTGCCTCAGCCTCCCGGGTAGCTGGGACTACAGGCGCCGCTACCTCGCCCGGCTAGTTTTTTGTATTTTTTAGTAGAGACGGGGTTTCACCGTGTTAGCCAGGATGGTCTCGATCTCCTGACCTCGTGATCTGCCCGTCTCGGCCTCCCAAAGTGCTGGGATTACAGGCTTGAGCCACCGCGCCCGGTTTTCTTGAATTCCAAAAGGGAGAAGGGCATAATGAGGCATCTCTGACCTCTCCTTCCCATCATGGTCTGATCTAGCTTTTTTGGGTTAATTTTGGAATGCCCTTGGCCAAGAGGTTGGGTCCATTCAGATGTTTGCTGCTGGGGGATCCTTAGAATTTTATTTGTGGTGTGCATGAGATACTAGATGAGAGAAAAAAGGAGAGAAAGAGGAGAAATAAAAAGAAGTTAAATGAAGGAAAAGGAAGGGAGATTTGGAGGTGACACTGCTCCCTTTTACTGACTGCACCATACCCATTTTTTTTTCTGCTGCCAATATCTCTAGCTTTTCTGCTAAAAGTCCTTTGTTCTCTTTTTGCATTATGACACCCTGCTGCACTCAGCTTCTATTGTAACACTTTTTTCATACTCAGAGCTGTTGTAGCAGACATAACTAAAGCTTTACTGGATGGACAAGAAGAAACTATATTCTATTACAGTTAGGAATGCCTGTGTGACCTGCACAGGTCTATTAAATGTGAGGAGCAGGGATGAGAATCTCTTTGTCTGTTTTGAAAGAAGCATTTCAGAGGGGAGAACAAATGTTCATGCTCTCCTTTCCTGCCAAGGCAAATGGGGAGGCATGATGTTGAAATAGCGACCTTATTGATAAACTAAGGAAATTACTTTCTATTTAGATCTTTGAGTAACCACGATGTGTGGAACTCCCAGGTTAACCCTTGGTGACATACAACACAAGTGAGAAGTAATCATTATCTTAAATGACTAACATTTTTGTGTTCACTACTGCAAATAACCTCATGTATAATACTGAATATGATGACTATGCTGAATAATACAAATACACTTTTTCTTTAGCCACATTGAACCTGAAATAGACATTAGCCCTCTCATTCCAATGAAAGACCCTATTATATCAACCTCTTTGTGATCAAACAGAGAAGAAGAAATTTCTAGACATGTATTACACATCAGGCTGACTGCTTTGGCTATGCGGGTCATTGCTACAGTGAGTTTTAGTCTGATCACACATTATTGGTCAGCTTCTCTTTCAGTATACCGACAGAAATTCTTTACCAACAACTATGCATGTGAATTATAAGGAAGAGTTTTTAGGCTCCATATCCTATTTATAAGTAATAATCTGGAACCACAGCCTCCAACCTTTTTAGCACCAGTGACTGGTTTCAGACCGGCGGGGTTGTGGGGGTGGATAAAACTGTTCCACCTTAGATCATCAGGCATTAGTTAGATTATCTTAAGGAGCACACAACCTAGCTCCTTTACATGGCAGTTCACAATAGCATTTGTGCATCTGAGAATCTAGTGCCTGTGCTGATCTCACAGGAGGCAGAGCTTAGGGAATAATGCCAGCTGACCTGCTGCTCGCCTCCTCCTGGGCTGCTGGGTTCCTACCAGGCGGTAGACTGGTAGTGGTCCACAGCCTGGGGTTGGGGACCCCTGATCTAGGAGATTGTTGGTTTACAATGGATGGCAACCAACAGTAGAATAGCCTTTATTTCTATCTGTTTCAACTCTTCTCCTGATGAAAAGTAGCTTCTAATGACACGAAGACTTTATCCCTAGTTCAGCACCCTTCTAACAAATAATTGTATGTCCCCAAAATAATGCTATCAATTGCATTTTGTTTGGTTCATCATATTCCTAATGTGACTCAATTACAGCCAAACTCCTAATATCTGATACATTCCAGAGTTCCTTTGGCTTGAGTTTCATGGAACTAAAGATTAGCTGGAACTACTCATAGATTTTTAGGAGGCTAAGCCTGTTTTTCCTTGTATTTCAGGAGACTCAATGGTGTGACAGGGCAGAGCTGTTTCATTATTTTCCAGGGGCGTGTTTATGTTCATCCTGAAAAGAAAATCCTTTAAAACCTTAGCATTCTTCATTTATTTATTTATTTATGCAACAAATCTTATACTATTTAATATCTTTAATAGTTCAGGCAGTTTTCTATGTGCTGAGGGCTCTGCCCTCATGGGGATACCAGGTAATAAACAGGAAACCAAATGAACTGAAAATGTCAGAAAGTGATAAAGGCAACAAGTGAAATATAACAGATAGATGGGCTATGCAGTGCTTGGGGGGTCCCCTTAGATTGAGTGTTCAGGGGAGACTTCTTACCTTATTAGTCTGATTTAGAAATATTAGTGGGCTCCTTCAGATGAGCTCATACTGTAATAGGTGCTGCGCGAAACAAAAATAAAAGTAGCAGAAGACAGAAAACTGCTCTCAAAGATGTCAGTGAATTTGTGAAGAACCAAATAGTTAACCAAATTGACTCCACACAGAGAACCTTATCAGCTGCCTCCAGTTTTCCACGTACCCCCACCTTCCATCTCCAATATTCAAGCCTGGTCCAAATCCAATCAAAGTAGCTTGCATCAGAACAAGATGGGTTCAGGAATGTGACAAATCACAAGACCACTTGATTTTCTGCTTTTGGCTCTGAGTGATGCTCTAGTTATGGAGACATATAAAGCCTGTTCACTTCAGCTCTGAAAATGTCATCATCATTGTATTCACTAAACATCCTCATTTTATCACAGTGCTTTTATTGATAGCTATGAAAAAGAGAATTATTCTTATCAAAACTAAATTTTAAAAAGAGTCAATGACAAGAAGCTCAAGTGCCTTGTAGTACCAAAGACACTGCTCTGTGTTGACAGTAAATGAAACAACTCTTCAGAAAAACTAATAGTGTGCGGTTTAAGTGGTCAACAAGCCTCATATACAGTTGGTTTGAGCTTCTCATTGTTGTCGAGGGCAGCTAGTGAGCCTCAGTGCCCGGAAAGTTAGAAATTCTCCCTCTGTGCCTCTCACACATGCTACTACAGACCATAACACTTCCCAAGCTGGACAATAACTTGTTCCCAAGCTGGACATAACACTTCCCAAGCTGGACAATAAGCTGTAATCTGAAAGAGGGAAGGAAAAGGTAACCAGGATTTATTCAGTGCTTTTGATGTGCTACTCAGGCAATCTGCTAGATACTGTACATGTATTTCCTCATTCCAGGTGCGCTTCAATTTCCAACGAGGCATCAAATTCTGCCCTTGATATACAACCTTCAGTTATGTTCAAGTAATTCTGCAACATTTACTGGGATATAGCGGTGGCTCCATGGCTGTAGATACAGTTTATCAGTACAGGAGTGGAATGTGCATACCCACAGGAGAGAAGTAAATACATGCTCCTAAAGGGAACTAAAGCAGCACATTTACAGAATTCTGTTCTAGAAACTATATTCAGGAGATGAAGAACCTTACATTTTTATGGTATTCAAATTGTACATACAAAACCTCTTTATTTAAAACAATAGAGAAGGAAGCATGAAGAAAGAAAGCAAAAAAAAAAAAAGGGTCCTATCATCTTGCCTCCTATTTTAGAAAAAAAACAAAACCCCTTTTTTATGTTAAGATTAGCAAAGAAAAGATAATGTCAATAGTGGGAGAAGATGGAGGAAAAAGCTAAATACTGGAACATACGTGAAAGTCTCTCTGGCATACGCCCTCAGGCTAGGACATAAATTAAACCATTCCCAAGGGTTGCCTGCAAGAGCAGACAGTCTATTAAGGCAAGGTTTAGAGACTAATTTATTGTCTGTGTTTTTGTTATCTCTTTTTGTAACTAAAACATATTGGATTTTCCCCCCCATATTTTCATTTGAACCAAGGTTATAAAAGTAATCTGAATTGTATATCAGCCATTTTACATCCTCATGAAATCTTTCAATATGACACAGTTGGAACTGAATGATTGTGTGAGGTATGTTTAGAATAGTAAAGCTGAACCAGGAAACGTGAATTGCATTTTTTTATGTTTATCCATAAATTAATTCCTCAAGTACTCATGTGTATGTAGAAATTGTTGAGTTTTCTTCACTGGTTAATTATTGACCAAAATTCTATTAATATTTACATACATCATTCAGGCATTATTTTCTGATGTGGATTATATCTCAAGAAATAAAATATGAGCCTCTAGGGTAATTGAAAAACCTCTACATTTTACAATTATCAGATAAAGTCTAAAGTGATAGATAATGCCTTTAAAACACCCGGGAAGCTATTATTTCTAAAAATAAATTGTAAACTAAGCATGATTTTATTTTGCAAGGTTTCAAAGCTATAAATCAATTTATGGTTGCCACTATTAATTTAACCTATTGTTCTTTCACATTCCCTATTTCTAAGGAGGTGATAGTAATAACCCCTCTGTATCTCACAGGGACTCTTATGAAGATAAATGGGAAAATATATGTGAGCATTCTTTGAGCTACTTTAAAGAGAGTATTGTGTAAATATATATATATATATATATATATAGCCATCATTGTTTTTGAAGAACTACAGAATGAACATTTAATACAATTTTTATTTTAAATACATATACAACTTCATATTTTCAATTAAAAAATTATTTTCCCACACCTCTGATATAGGTAAATCAGAATAAATACTGTTGATTTTTTCCTCTTCACTGTCCTCTTCAGTTCATTATTTTTGAACACTCTAGTAAGACCTCATGGGCCAGGATTCACTGGTGTATTTTCTGAGCTGTGGAGTCCAAAACCAGAAACACACCCACACCCTTCTTTCCTGTATTACAATTATAGACAGTTAAGTCAGCGACTGTGTGAAGTTAACAAATTGTATTCTTAGCATCAATTTCTAAAAGTCATTGTGTTATCATCCTTAATATTAATTGTGCTGTTTTCAATCCACCATTTTGCCCATAAATAGAGAGAAGCAATGATGCACGTTGTAAGAAATAACAGATAATTCATTGATCCCTCTATCAGAATCAGCATTTTTATGCAATAGGGATAGTTGTGGGAATTGTAAAGATGTGGCTGCAAGTGGGTTGAATTTGTTTTTTTCTATGGCTTTAGAAGGCAGTCTCAGCTGGGTTCAGCCCCCAGTTAAATTGTGGTTTCATGGTTTCAAGGTCATCAATAGTTGGAAAATGAATACAGATTAATATAGGGAACTGAATTTAATTCTTATTACCCTGGAGAAATAGCACTGGGAATTGATGCTATGCCTGCTTGACTAATAGATCCTTCTTCTGTTCTCCCAAGTCACCTTGTCTATAGAAATATTTTCACTTGGACAGATAAATAATCTAGACAATGACATGCATCCTTTTAAAAGACCAAAAATAGGGATTGTATGGTTTTAAACCTAGCAACTAGAATGGTGGTGAAATGAACAAATGCAGTATAAAATATGCTTATATGAATAAATGAATTACTTGGAAAAATATTCGTTAACCACTTTAGATATCAATTTCAAAAAATGTCCTTTGGGTATATGCCCAGTAAGGGAATTGCTGGTTCAGATGGTATTTCTGGTTCTGCATCTTTAAGGAATTGCCACATCCTCTCCCACAGTGGTTGAACTAATTTACATTCCCACCAACAGTGTAAAAGCATTCCTATTTCTTCACAACCGCACCCGCATCTTCTGTTTCTTGACTTTTTAATAATCACCATTCTGACTTGCATGAGATGGTATCTCATTGTGGTTTTGATTTGCATTTCTCTAATGATCAGTGATGTTGAGCTTTTTTTCATGTTTGTTGCCTGCATGAATGCCTTCTTTTGAGAAGTGTCTGTTCATGTCCTTTGCCCACTTTTTAAAGGGGTTATTTGGGTTTTTTGTTTGTTTGTTTTTATAAATTTGTTTATGTTTCTTTTAGATTCAAAGGAATATAAATCATTCTATTATAAAGATACATACACACATATGTTTGTTGCAGCACTATTCACAATAGCAAAGACATGGAATCAACCCAAATGCCCAAAAATGATAAACTAGATAAAGAAAATGTGGTACATATACCATGGAATACTATGCAGCCATAGAAAGGAATAAGATCATGTCCTTTTCAGGGATGTAGATGGAGTTAGAAGCCATTAACCTCAGCAAACTAACATGGGAACAGAAAACCAAACATCACGTGTTCTCACTTGTAAGTGAGAGCTGAACAATGAGCACACATGGAGAAGGGAAGGGAACAACACACACTGGGGCCTGTCATGGGGTGGAGTTGGGGGAAGGAGTGCATTAGGAAAAACAGCTAATATATGTTGGGTTTCATACCCAGGTAATGGGTTGATGGGTGCAGCAAACCACCACAGCACACGTTTACTTATGTGACAAACCTACACGTGCTGTACATGTACCCCAAAACTTAAAATAAAAATATTTTTTTAAAAAAGAAAAAGGTCACTGGTCTTATAATCTGAGGTCAGATAAAATTAGAAAACAGAGACTTGGAAAGGAATTTCAGAGAAATGGTGGAATTTGAATTGATTGCTTTGTTGGGGAAGAGGGAGCATCTTATTAGGCTATTTTGTTACACACAAATAAAGCAAGTGCTCTGCCTCCTGTTTCTGTTTTTGAAGAAAATTGGGACAATTACTTGGTCCATTTTAATCAGAGCTATAACAGCTCTATTTCTGAAGACTTGTTTTTTCTTTGTCCAAAATATCTTTCTCTCTCTTCTCTCTCTCTCTCTCTCTCCCCCACCCCCCCACACACACACAAATACACAGAGAGAGAGAGAAAGAGAGAGAAAATTGGTTCAGCAGGATGATTTGCAGTAGCAAAGTATTTGTTTTTGTAAAGATCATGTATTCTTCTTTGGACAGTTACTCAGAAAATACAAAGCAGAGCCTTAGACACTGAGGATCAGAATTATTTCAAGTTTTACCAGGCGTAAGTGGTGGATGCAGCACTTAAGAGGGCTCTACATGTTACAAACACTAGTCAAGCCCCAAGAAAGGCTCCTTCACATCTCTTGTCAAAACAAAGACAACTGCTGTTCATAGGAATGGAGGTTTATGAGTGATGCTGCTGTTGAAGTTGAGACAGTTGAGGAGATAAATTGAATGGTGAAGAGTGGTGAACGGAAAGAGAAAAGATAAATTAACTAACTTGTGGAATTCCTTTTCTTAGGCATACAAGACCTTGCCTAACAAGATACTATTTCCCAGGCATTCTGAGAGTCCATTTACTCGCCTCTCATTCCAATTTGCAGTCTCAGCAGTACTTTCAAAATGTGCAGTATTTGTGAGAGTCACCAATGAAGGCTGAAAAACATTTTATGATACCATTCATATTTCTCTTAAATTTGAATTCACATTGGTCTGTATTTATAGTCTACAACGTGGTAGTTGCTAGCCAATGTGACCGTTGAACACTTGAAGTGAGGCTGGCCCAAAATGCTGTAGGTGCAAAATAAACACTGAATTCTGAAGACTTACTGTGAGAAAAAAAAGAATGGCATAGATCTTAGTAAGGTTTTATATTGATTTTATATTGAAATGACATTGCTGTTAGATATGTTGACTAAAATATAATGCATCATTAAAATTTTACCTCTTATTTTTACTTTTTTCATTTTTTCAAAATTACTTATGTGGCTCACATTATATTTCTACTGGACAGTGCTTGAAGTTTTAAAAATGGTTAATTTTTTCATTGTATTAAATCAGTTAAAAAATTGTCAAGGGGAAGCTCATGAAATAGTGCTAAATGCATCTCGTAAAAGCAAATATGTACTTCTAGAATTGTAGACACAAAGCTAGAATCATTCTTTGTGCTATATATGGGCTTATTTTGACCTCTTACAAAGAAATGTGTCTTCAGCTATGCCAACAGTGTAAACATTGTTTTGATATATTTCATAAAATAAAAATACCAAATGCCACATTATAACCACTCTCAGACACACTATGAAAATATCAAGCATGTGCTGTTGAAACAATATACACTAGAGGAATTAGAGAAAACAACAGAAGGTTCTTAAATAATGAGTGAATAGTGAAACCACCCTAAACTCAAGTGCTGAGAAAAGGGGATACTTAAAGCTCTCATTCTGTTTTGGGAGGAATTTGCAGAATTTCTATATTTCATATGTTATCCAACTATTACACCAAACCATGATCTTGTTAAATGAAGTTCATTAGTCTGTGCCTTGACCCAGAAAACTTAAATTATAAAGAACCTACCTTAAGCACAGAATTCTTCCTTGACAAATTCCATGATACATCTGAGAATCTCATGCAATATGTGTAAGTATGGGATTGTACCTTTGAAATTATAAAAATTGTATATTATTTTGGTGAAAATTTGAGGTTTCAATGTTTATTAATATTTTTAATTTACCTGTAATGTTATACAGCTGGTGCTCAAAATTGTATATTTGCTGCATAAACTTTAATTGGAGAATATGTTTATGATGTATCAAAAATCCCCACTGGGCTTGTTATAAATAATTGGATAGGTATTAAACATATTAAAACATTGTTTTAAAGGCCAAGAACAACAACAAAAAATAGTGAAGTGTGAAAGAAATCAAATCAACCTTGAGTCTGTACTATCTGCTGTTGCTTGGTATAAATTGTTGCTTGCCATTGATAATGTTGGTAATCAGTTAAAAAGGTAAGTAAATTTAAGATCGGCTACTTCAATTTTTGACAGGATAAGGTACACTATGTAAAAGTTTAGGGAAAATGTTTCTAAACTTAAAAAATGAGTGAGAAAATGTCAACAACACTGATTTCCTAATAAAATAGGAAGACATTAAATAAATGAAAAATATTTCCATGATGATGAAGAAAAAGATTCACATACAAATAAACAGAAACTAATTTCTATTTTTTAAAAAAATGCTTCTAGGCTGGATACGGTGACTCACACCTGTAATCCCAGCACTTTCAGAGGCCAAGGCGGTCAGATCACGAGGTCAGGAGATCAAGACCATTCTGGCTAACTCCGCCTCTACTAAAAAATGTGGTGGCGGGCACCTGTAGTTCCAGTTACTCAGGAGGCTGAGGCAGGAGAATATCGTGAACCTGGGAGGCCGAGCTTGCAGTGAGCCGAGATGGCACCACTGCACTCCAGCCTGGGTGACAGCAAAACTCTGTCAAAAAAAAAACAGCTTTCTATTATAAATTTAAGTTATACTCCTAATGCAGGAAGATTTGAGTCATATAGTTCTATTTAACATTTTCCTTCTACTATTCTAGCATTGAAGAATTAGGAAGAAGTAAAGAAACATGTGTCGTTTTAGATGATGCATTATGAGGGTAAAATCTTGATATAAGTAATATAAAATTATACAATTGAATTAAATATTTATGTGATAGTTTCTGTAAAGTGTTAATTTTTCAAATGTTACCCTTATTACAATGTTTTAGCATATAATTTTATAGGGTAGTTCCAAATATAAATATTGCTTTATAGCTTTATTAAAAATTTCATATACTTTTTCAAAATGAAGTTATTAAAATAAACCCTAAGCATTATGATGATTCAGAAAAGATTGTCTAATTTTGTCTTACTGTCAAAAGAATACAAATTATGTGAAAGCCATGATTATAACAATATATGAGTAACTTTGTTGATATGAATGCAATAAATATAATATATAAAATAAATAATGACTGATAAATATATATACATATATATGTTTTGCTTACTAACCATACAAATACTTTACTCTTTTTAATGAAGCAGCCAAGAATGTGTTATAATAATTTAAATTTGGTCATTTAAAACATTTTTTGACCTTTAATAATAAAGAATTACTAAAGTTTAATACATATTTTTCAATGTGTTCATTACAAAGGGATGCTTGTTAAAGAAGAACAGTGTACTATATTTCATGTAGTAGTCTGAAATTCAGATTTCTAACTTGTACCTATTTAGTCATATTGTATGTACATTTGTGATATTCTCCAGGTCCCACAAATATCAGTTGTAAACCTGGTAGTGATATTAGATCTGAAGGAAGTGACCATTTCCATTTTTATTAATGATGTTGAAAAAAAGATTGTCAAAGTATAATTTTCTAAAAGAAAAAATGTAACTCAAAAAACATAAAGTGAGCTCACATTAAAAAATCTTAAGGAGGAATTAAACCAAAGGATAAATTGGTTCAAAGTGGTATAGAAAAGACCAAAGTATGTATAGTTAAAGAAAGAGAAAAAATGCTGAAATTATGTTGCTAAATTAAATACAAAATGATTTAATGTGCTCCAGGACCAAAACAACTAAGCTTTATGGTTATTTTTTCTATAAGATAGAAATTATTTGCATCTCAACTAGATAAAAATCATTTGCAATTTAACAGCCTTCTGAAGGTTAATATCTTACTGCACAGAGTTTGGTACTTTATCAGTAGTGAATAGTAAATCAAATGAAACTGTATAATCTTAGAGAATTAGATAAACCTGGGGCAGACCTGTTAGTGCTTGTTTAGGCCTCAAGAAGAAGATGCAGTCATCCTTTTACATCCTAGATTTTAAATACTTTTCTTAGCAAGGGAAAGGAAATAAAGTCTGGGAAATTCAGTCTTAAGTTGAAATGAGCAAGGGACTCCCTCCTTAAATGAGACTTGGGGGTAACCCCTCCCCTTATATGGGAGCTCTGTTTTCACTCTATTGCACTCTATTAAATCTTGCAACTGCACTCTTCTGGTCCGTGTTTTGCCATTGCAGACCCGCCGCTGACTTCCATCCCTCCGGATCAGGCAGGGTGTCCGCTGTGCTCCTGATCCAGCAAGGCGCCCATTGCCACTCCCATTGGGTTAAAGACTTGCCATTGTTCCTGCACAGCTAAGTGCTCGGGTTCATCCTAATAGAGCTGAACACTAATCACTGGTTCCACGGTTCTCTTCTGTGACCTACAGTGTCTAATAGAGCTATAACACTCACCACATTGCCCAAGATTCCATTTCTTGGAATCTTTGAGGCCAAGAACCCTGGGTCAGAGAACACACGGCTTGCCACCATCTTGGAAGTGGCCCGCCGCCATTTTGGAAGCAGCCCACCACCATCTTGGGAGCTCTGGATGCAAGGACCCCCAGGTAACATTTTGGCGACCACGAAGGGACCTCCAAAGTGGTGAGTAATATTGGACCACTTTTGCTTGCTATTCTGTCCTATCCTTCCTTAGAATTGGAGGAAAATATGGGGCACCTGTCAGCCAGTTAAAAATGATGAGTGTGGCCACCAGACTTAAGACTCAGGTGTGAGGCTATCTGGGGAAGGGCTTTCTACCAACCCCCAACCCTTGTGGGTTGGGGACATGGTTCTGCCTGGAGCCAGCTTCCACCTTCAATTTTCATGGGGAAGCCGAGGACTGACTAGAGGCATAAAGCTGTCAGCCCGAACTCCCGGCATTAGCTGGTTGAGATCATGGCACAGCCAGAAGCCTCTACTCAACAGTCGCCCATGCGTGCGTCCCTACCTTTCCTTCTGACCTGTACTTCCTGGGTCCCGACCATGAAAATCTTGAAAGTGTAGCCCCAAAATTCTCCTTGCCTTTGAATCTACTTCCTCTGATCACTGCTTCCTAGGTACTAATAGTTTAGACTTTCATTTCCTCTAGCAAGTTGTATCTCCAAGGGGATCTAAGGAAGCTCTAGGCTGTGTTCTTAGGCATCTAGATTATAAACCCAGGGAGTCTTATCCCTGGTGTCCCTCCTGGTTTAGGTATACAGCTCTCGACATGGGCAGTTATATAGGACCCATTCCCCACCACCCTTGCCAGGGACACAAGTTTTTAATGACAGAGAGAGAGAG
>NW_012114364.1:4481833-4488726 GCF_000951035.1 Colobus angolensis palliatus | reverse complement strand
AGAGAGAGAGAGAGAGAGAGAGAGAGAGAGAGAGAGAGAGAGAGACAAAGAGGGAGTCAAAGAGAAGAAGAAAAAGATAGAAATAGTAAAAAAGTATGCCCTATTCCTTTAAAAGCCAGGGTAAATTTAAAACCTGTAATTAATTATTGAAGGTCTTCTCTGTGACCCTATAACACTCCAATACTATGTTGTTGTCAGTGTAAACAAGGGCGTAGCCTGAGAACACTGAGGCCACTGACAACCCGGAGCTTTCCTATCAAAAATCCTTAACCCAGCAGATATCCTAACAAGGGATTTAAATCTTAATTACCATACAAAGGTCTGACCAGACCTAGGAGGAATTCCCTTCAGGACAGGACTATAGATGCTTCCTCCCAGGTGATTGAGAAAAAAGCCAGTGGGTATTCAGTAATTGATACAGAGACTCTTGTGGAAGCAGTTAGAAAAATTTTCTAACAATTGATCCTCAAACATGTGAGCTGTTTGCATTCAACCAAGCTTTAAAGTACTTACAGAATCAAAAGACTCGACTTATATTCTTCTGCAGTACCGCCTAGCCATGATATCTTCTTCAAGGGGGAGAAACCTGGCCTCCTGAGGGAAGTATTAATTATAACACCATCTTACACTAGACCTCTTTTGTAGAAAAGAAGACAAATGGAGTGAAATATCATATGTACAAACTTTCTTTTCATTAAGAGACAACTCACAATTATGTAAAAAGTGTGATTTATGCCCTACAGGAAGCCCTCAGAGTCTACCTCCCTACCCCAGCGCCCCCCTGACTTCTTCCCCAACTAATAAGGACCCCCTTCAACCCATTCGGTCCAAAAGGAGATAGACAAAGGGGTAAACAATGAACCAAAGAGTGCCAATATTCCCCAACTGTGCCCCCTCCAAGCTGTGGGAGGAGGAGAATTTGGTCCAGCCAGAGTGCATGTACCGTTTTCTCTCTCAGACTTAAAGCAAATTAAAATAGACCTAGGTAAATTCTCAGATAACCCTGATGGCTATATTGATGTTTTACAAGGGCTAGGACAATCCTTTGATCTGATGTGGAGAAGTATAATGTTACTGCTAGATCAGACACTAACCCCAAATCAGAGAAGTGCTGCCCTAACTGCAGCCCGAGAGTTTGGAGATCTCTGTTATCTCAGTCAGGTCAATGATAGGATGACAATAGAGGAAAGAGAATGATTCCTCACAGGCAGTGTTGCCCCCTGCTTAAGGAAGAAATTAATCCTGAAGTCTGGGTAACAGAAGGACAATATGGATGATCAAAAAATGCCCATCCTGTTCAAGTTAAACTAAAGGATTCCTCCTCCTTTCCCTACCAAAGGCAGTACCCCCTCAGACCCGAGGCCCAATAAGGACTCCAAAGGATTGTTAAGCACCTAAAAGCCCAAGGCCTAGTATAAACCATGTAATAGCCCCTGCAGTATTCCAATTTTAGGAGTACAGAAATCCAACGGACAGTGGAGGTTAGTGCAAGATCTCAGGATTGTCAATGAAGTTGTTGTTCCTCTATACCCAACTGTACCTAACCCTTATACTCTGCTTTCCCAAATACCAGAGGAAGCAGAGCAGTTTAAAGTCCTGGACCTTAAGGATGCCTTTTTCTGCATCCCTGAACATCCTGACTCTCAATTCTTCTTTGCCTTTGAAGATCCTTCAAACCCAACATCTCAACTCATCTGAAATGTTTTACCCCAAGGGTTCAGGGATAGCCCCCATCTCTTTGGCCAGGCATTAGACTTGAGCCAATTCTCATACCTGGACACTCTTGTCCTTTGGTACATGGATGATTTACTTTTGCCCACCTATTCAGAAACCTTGTGCCATCAAGCCATCCAAGAGGTTTTAAATTTTCTTGCAACCTGTGGTTACAAGATTTCCAAACCAAAGGCTCAGCTCTGCTCACAGCAGGTTAAATACTTTGGGCTAAAATTATCCAAAGGCACCAGGGCCCTCAGTGAGGAACGTATCCAGCCTATACTGGCTTATCCTCATCCCCAAACCCTAAAGCAACAAAGAAGGTTCCTTGGCATAACAGGCTTCTGCCGAATATGGATTCCCAGGTACGGCGAAATAGCCAGACTATTTTATACACTCATTAAGGAAACTCAGAAAGCCAATACCCATTTAGTAAGATGGACAGCTGAAGCAGGAGCAGCTTTCCAGGCCCTAAAGAAGGCCCTAACCCAAGTCCCAGTGTCAAGCTTGCCAACGGGGCAAGACTTTTCTTTACACGTCACAGAAAAAAACAGGAATAGCTCTAGGAGTCCTTACACAGGTCCAAGGGATGAGCTTGCAACCTGTGGCACACCTGAGTAAGGAAATTGATGTAGTGGCAAAGGGTTGGCCTCATTGTTTATGGCTAGTGGTGGCAGTAGCAGTCTTAGTATCTGAAGCAGTTAGAATAATACAGGGAAGAGATCTTACTGTGTGGATATTTCATGATGTGAATGGCATACTCACTGCTAAGAGAGACTTGTGGCTGTCAGACAACTGTTTGCTTAAATATCAGGTTCTATTACTTGAAGGGCCAGTGCTGTGACTGCGCGCTTGTGCAACTCTTAACCCAGCGACATTTCTTCCAGACAATGAAGACAGAACATAACAGAACATAACTGTCGTCGAGTAATTGCTCAAACCTACACTGCTCGAGGGGACCTTTTAGAGGTTCCCTTGACTGATCTTGACCTCAACTTATACACTGATGGAAGTTTCTTTGGAGAAAAAGGACTTCAAAAAGTGGGGTATGCAGCAGTCAGTGATAATGGAATACTTGAAAGTAATCCCTTCACTCCAGGAAGTAGTGCTCATCTGGCAGAACTAATAGCCCTCACTCGGATGCTAGAATTAGGAGAAGGAAAAATGGTAAATATGTATACAGACTCTAAGTATGCTTACCTAGTCCTCCATGCCCATGCAGCAATATGGAGAGAAAGTGAGTTCCTAACTTCCGAAGGAACGCCTATGAAAAATCAGGAAGCTATTAGGAGATTATTATTGGCTGTACAGAAACCTAAAGAGGTGGCAGTCATACACTGCCGGGGTCATCAGAAAGGAAAGGAAAGGGAAATAGAAGGGAATCACTAAGTGGATATTGAAGCCAAAAAAGCCACAAGGCAGGACCCTCTATCAGAAATACTTATAGAAGGACCCCTAGTGGCCGGGCGCGGTGGCTCAAGACTGTAATCCCAGCACTCTGGGAGGCCGAGACGGGTGGATCACGAGGTCAGGAGATCGAGACCATCCTGGCTAACACGGTGAAACCCCGTCTCTACTAAAAAATACAAAAAACTAGCCGGGCGAGGTGGCGGGCGCCTGTAGTCCCAGCTACTCAGGAGGCTGAGGCAGGAGAATGGCGTGAACCCAGGAGGCAGAGCTTGCAGTGAGCTGAGATCCGGCCACTGCACTCCAGCCTGGGAGACAGAGTGAGACTCCGTCTCAAAAAAAAAAAAAAAAAAAAAGAAGGACCCCTAGTACGGAGTAATCCCCTCTGGGAAACCAGCCCCAATACTCAGTAGGAGAAATAGAATGGGGAATCTCATGAGGACATAGTTTTCTCCCCTCAGGATGGCTAGCCACCAAAGAAGGAAAATACTTCTGCCTGCAGCTAACCAATGGAAATTACTTAAAACCCTTCACCAAATCTTTTACTTAGGCATTGATAGCACCCATCAGATGGCCAAATCATTATTTACTGGACCAGGCCTTTTCAAAACTATCAAGTAGATAGTCAGGGTCTGTAAAGTGTGCCAAAGAAATAATCTCCTGCACTGCAGGCCATACATTTCAATCCCTGTATCTTTAACCTCCTTGTTAAGTTTTGTCTCTTCCAGAATCGAAGCTATAGAACTACAAATAATTCTTCAAATAGAGCCTCAGATGCAGTCCATAACTAAGATCTACCACGGACCCCTGGACTGGCCTGCTAGCCCATGCTCTGATGTTAATGACATCTAAGGCACCCCTTCCAAGGAAATCTCAACTGCACAACCCCTACTATGCTCCAATTCAGCAGGATGCAGTTAGAGCGGTCGTCAGCCAACCTCCCCAACAGCACTTGGGTTTTCCTATTGAGATGGGGGACTGAGAGACAGGACTAGCTGGATTTCCTAGGCCAACTAAGAATCCCTAAGCCTAGCTTGGAAGGCGACCATGTCCACCTTTAAACATGGGGCTAGCAACTTAGCCCACACCCAACCAATCAGAGAGCTCACTAAAATGCTAATTAGGCAAAAACAGGAGGTAAAGAAATAGCCAATCATCTATTGCCTGAGAGCACAGCGGGAGGGACAAGGATCAGGATATAAACCCAGGCATTCGAGCGGGCAATGGCAACCCCCTTTGGGTCCCCTCCCCTTATATGGGAGCTCTGTTTTCACTCTATTTCACTCTATTAAATCTTGCAACTGCAAAAAAAAAAAAAAAAAAAAAATTGAGACCTGGATAGCAAGCCAGGGCTCTGAAAATAGACAAACTTGAAAACATTCTATGTAGTAAGAGTAACCTGGCCCCAGCCACATAGAAGCAAGACATAAACCAGGCCAGGAGGTGCCCTGTGACTGGGACTCTTCAAGCATGGTCTGGGCTAGTACTCTCCCAAAGCAGCTTTATATCATGATAATTGTAATTTATTCTGTGTTTTGATCACCTCTCTATATCTCCAGTCTTTAGTGGAATACTGCCAAGTCTTGTCTTTAGATATGTTGTGGGAAATTAAAGCAAGGGTCCATTCCATGTTTGGGTTAAGTATTCACTTATAGCATGGAGAGAAAGGGGTGAGACAGTGTTTGTCCTCACACTGAGGCCAGGATGATGGTAACAGCAGTCAGTGGCTTAAGAGAGGATGAGGGAAGGAAATCTATATGAAATGATGAATTAACATTGTTGGGTACATTAAAAAGAGGAGCCATATAGGTCCAGCTCGGCCAGTGGCAGTGGCAAAAGAAGATTAGGTCATATGAAAAGCCAGTGAGGTGCTTACAAGAAATATTTAGAAGGGGACCCTGGAAAAGACTGGCTTTTCCCTTTGGATATATGAATGAGGGCCCAGAGCACCTATGCTTGTTGAATTGTAGTATAATTGAGGTAGGAGGTGAAGTACGGACAACCAGACCAAATTGAGGACTAGCTAAAACAGGTCCTGGACAGAAGCATTTCCCCATAAGACATCCCCACCAGCCTGCCATGTCAGTTTACCACTGCCATGGCAACACCCAAAAGTTACCACCCCTTTCCATGGTAATGACCCCAAAACCTAGAACTTACCACCATCTTCCTAGAAATTTCTGCATAAACGGTCCTTTAATTTGCGTATAATTTAAGGTGGATATAAGTATGAGTGCAGAACTGCCTCTCGACTGCTACTCTGGGTTCCCTGGCTGTGGGGCAGTCCTGCTCTGCTGCTGCTGTACACTGGTGCTTCGGTAAAAGTTCCTGTTTAGTACTACCAGGCTTGCCTTTTAATTCTTCTCTGAGTGAAGCCAAGAACCCTCCCCAGTTAAGCCCCACTTTTGCAGCTTGCCTCTCTTGCATCACAATGATTGCAGGTATGAACTCTAGAATCGTATGACCCGGGTTCAAATGATAATTCCACCTGTTAATAGTTATGTCAATTTTGATCATATTACCTAGCTTCTTTATTCTTCAGTTTCTCCATCAGGAAAAGAGGGATAAAGCCATATATACCACATAGGGTTGTTATGAAAATTAAATGCGTATCTACCATCTATCTTCGAATAGTGTCTGTTAACAATACCGTCTGCTTTTTGATTATTTTTCTCTTGGCATAGGTGCCATTTCTGACCCGCTATGTTCACTTCTGAATTGTAAGAGTGACAGCCTGCAAACTATATTTCCCTTACTAGTTAAGAGACTGTAAAGTAGGAGGAAAAGAGATACCAGTTTCCTGCCTTTGAAGATGGCCTCAGCAGAAATAGCAGCAGTGTCAGATGAGCTCCTTAGCAGTAGTGTGGCTCGCAGGTGCTCACTAAACTGCAATACCAGCAGGAGCAGAGCCACCAGCCAAGAAGTGGAAAGGCGGACTACAGCCCAGGAGTCATAACAACTCCATACCCATGAATAACTCCCTGTACTCTTTGGTTCACCCAGCCCTTCCAACCACTTTGTAACTAATTCCCTTCATTAAATCCCCCTGCAGTTGAAATACCTAGAGTGGTTCCTATTTTCTTTACTGACGGACACACCTATCACTATTACTAATCAATTAGAGTAATCTTGCTATTATTATCCTCTGAAACATTACCCAAGGACCCAAGTTTGAATATAACCTTCGTACTCATTTTTCCACTCAACTATTCTAATACTTTTCCACACAGACTTTGTCCTTGGCCTAGAAGTATTATATAATGAATAGTCAGTAGTTATATGTACTGATGTTTCATCTAAATACTCCACTGTAGGTTTAGCTCCATCACTGATCAATGGCCTAATGGGAGGAGAGATTTAGTTCATTTGAAGTCAGTCTAAGAAGTTCACTGGAGTTCTATTTTGGAGAATAGATGTAAACAATTATAAAAATGTATGATCAATAATAGGAGAGCTGTTATATCCTATATAAAGCAAACATGCCTAGAAACATTGTGTGATTTACCTTTAATACTTTACTTTTTTCCAGCTATGTATTGATTACCCATGACTTTTAACAGTTTGAAGGAGAAAATATACCACATAGGTAACCTTGTTTCACAGCTGAAGCAAAGTTTATTTTCAGTAGCTGTTCTGCCTTGGTAAGTGAAACTTTGATCAATGAATTTAATGTCCAGAACTATAAATTCACAGAAGAATTTGTGAATATGAGGACTTAAAACTGAAGAATAGTTCAAAAAATGATCCAGAAAAGACAGAACTTATATAAAGGG
>NW_012114364.1:4450215-4480968 GCF_000951035.1 Colobus angolensis palliatus | reverse complement strand
ATGACATGTAGAACCAGCATCACTATTACAGTTGTACCACTTACAGTATATGATTAGTCTTCATGAGATAGTCTACTACTTTCTGAGAGCTGGGAAAAAAATACAGAGAATTGCTAGAATATAATTTGAAGAGCTGTTGACTGAAAGGCAGCAGAACAGAATTAAAATAACACTGGTTTTATAATCATACCACTTAAAATTAATCCCCAACTTTTTCCTCTCTAAAGATTATTTCTCTATCTCTCTCTATCACTTTCCTCCTCCCTCACTCTCACTTTCATTCTCCCTTGCACTCTCTCCTTCACTTACATACTCACAAGCCACATATACACCCTTAAATCAGGTGCAGCAAATTATGGACTGCAGGACAAACTTGGCCTATTGCCTACTTTTGAAAATAGTTTTGATGAAACACAGCCATACCCATTTGTTTACATATTGTCTATAGCTCTTTTTTGCTTCAAAAGCAGTTTATTAGTTGTAACAGTGACTATATATCTGCAAAGCCTAAGATATTTATGGTCTGACCCTTTACAGAAAACATTTGCTGGCCTCTGCTTAAGGTTATAGTAGAAGTTCAAGAAAGATCAGTCCCCTCCCTTTAGTTTGAAAAAATATGACAGAACACTTAGTACTGCGATCTCCAATGAAAGAAACCAGGGCTCCTTGGAAAAACAGCTGATTTTATGACTGGGACAGAAAATACACAAGACGAGCCTGGAACATTTTGTAGAGCCAGAAAGTAAAGAAGTACTAAAAAACAAAAACAAAAACAAAAAACAGAGATATGTCAACGAGATAAAGGAGACAAATGAAAGTGCTCCCAATGGCCAAAGCTAGAGCAATTCAAGTACATTAATAAATAAATAAAAACAGTATTGGATTATAACTTAAAGTTTAAATTAATGTCCATGAGTCTATGCTGATATAAATGACTCACTGAATAAAGAAATAAGGGGGTAACAAACAAATCTGTAGTGCAGAAGATTTCCAAGTAATTTATGTAGATGCTGCCCTCAAAGAAGTGGAATGTTACTGTCCACTCCTCAAGTGTGGGCTGTGCATGCTCACTTTCTTCCAAAGAGTACAGCACTGGAAAGAGGAAAATGAGTAACTTTACAGTGGAGAAACCTGACAAACACTACTTCAGCCAGGCATCACAGTTAACATCAACAGTGGTAAGTCAGGTTGATAGTGAGAGGTGAAGCTGGCTGGGCTTCTGGGAGGAGACTTGAAGAACTTTTCTGTCTAGCTAAAGGATTGTAAATGCACCAATCAACACTCTGTCAAAACGGACCAATCAGCACTCTGTGAAACAGACCACTCAGCACTCTGTAAAACGGACCAATCAGCAAGATGTAGGTGGGGCCAAATAAGGATATAAAAGCAGATCACCTGAGCCAACAGCAGCAACAGCCTCAGGCTCAGTTGCGAAGTGTGGAAGTCTTATTCTTTCTCCCTTTGCAGTAAATCTTGTTGCTGCTCACTCGGGTCTAAGCTGCCTTCAAGAGCTGTAACACTCACCTGGAAGGTCTGCAGCTTCACTCCTGAAGTCAGTGAGACTGTGAACCCACCAGGAGGAAGAAACTCCAGACACATGTGAACATCAGAAGGAACCAAATCCCATCTTTAAGAACTGCAACACTCACCACGAGGGTCCGCAGCTTCATTCTTGAAGTCAGCGAGCCCAGGAACCCACCAGTTCTGGACACAATGGTATGTACCCTTCATATTGTGTGATAAGACGGGTAGCTTGCCTTCATCCACAAAATATGTGATACAGGTCTGATCATGAGAAAACTGTCTAGTTTCAGTGTCTCTCAAGTGAGAGACATTCTACAAAATATTTGACCAGTACTCCTCAAAACTGTCAAGGTCATCAAAAACTAGGAATGTTGGAGGAACTGTCATAGCCCAGAGGAGGCTAAGTAGCCATAACTACATAATGTGGCTTCCTGGATGGAATCCTGGACAGAAAAAGGTTACAAGTAAAAACTAAAGAAATATGAAGAAATTAGGAATTTTAGTGAGTGATAATGTGCCAATATTGTTGTCATATTTATTGTAACAAAGTTATCATACTAATATA
The DNA here is from genome assembly GCF_000951035.1 of Colobus angolensis palliatus. Classification (NCBI taxonomy): domain Eukaryota; kingdom Metazoa; phylum Chordata; class Mammalia; order Primates; family Cercopithecidae; genus Colobus; species Colobus angolensis. The sequence continues at coordinate 4,478,879 of NW_012114364.1, read as the reverse complement.
AGATGATAATAGGAGAAACTAGGTACGGGGTATATGTGAACTCTCTGTGCTATTTTTGTGATTTTTCTGTAAACCTAAAAGTATCAAAGTATAATTTTTTTATATATATTTGGCAGAAAACACCTGAAAAGTCACTACATTTCATGATAATTTTCTTACACACTCAGATGTAGAAATTATATCACCATGGATCTAACAAAGAAAATTAAACAAGTTCCAAATATGCTCATTCTCTTACGGTAATATTCTGTGCTTAAGTGTTTTATTTGAAAACTTTTGAAGTTTTTGCATTTACAACTAATGGGCTCCTATCCCAGAAATGCTGGAGAAATACAAAACTCTATTTCAAGTAGAAAAGACAAAAATAGCAAGAAATAACAGTCATGCTCTGAATATAATAAAGTCATTCAGAGGTTCTACATAATAGTAGTATAAAAAAGAAAGAAGGAAATAGTTAAAGAGTAAAATCTACTGGGAACATATTTAATTCGTGTATTGTATTTTGGAAACTACCCAAAAGCAGTAAGAGAGTTAGCACGATGTCTGGGAAATTCTAGTGAGCAATATAATGGCATAGTAGTTGATTTGTATATTTAGAGGAAAAAAATCAGCATGAGAAAGAAAATTTTTTTCTACATTTGAAGAAAAAAATACTCTTAACTAAAAATATATTTCCTAGGGAATAGCTATCTCCAGGTAGCAAATGTGCAGCAAGGACAATTCTATGCCAAAAATAAATCTAAAATTGGCATACAGTTCATCCTAGACATGCTAAACTTTGAATTCTTTAAAAAGTTAAGCAAAGAAATCCAAAGCTGTCATCTGAAGCATTTTTAAATCCATGACAACATACTTAGTTATAAAATGACAGTTTGAAGACAAATTAAGCCATGATGGCAACCTTTCTAAAAGGGAAACTGATATTACAAGAGGGCTGTGTCAGGTCATATCATGATAGGGTGTCATTGGCACCCTTGGCCTCTGATGCTAAAAGCAAAGTGATAAACCCCCAATTCAATCTTCAAAAAATCTTTTTTTAATACATATAAATAGAAGAAAGCAAGTCAATCATTTAGATCAGTGGTCCCCAGCCTTTTTGGAACCAAGGACTGGTTTTATGGAAGGCAATTTTTCTATGGATTGGATTCTAATTATGGGAGGATTTCTGGATAAAACTGTTCCACCTCAGATCACTCAGATCATCAGGCATTAGTTAGATTCTCATAAGGAGCATGCAACCTAGGTCCCTCACATGCACAGTTCACAAGGGTTTTGTGCTGCTATGAGAATCTAATGCTGCCACTGATCTGACAGGGGGTGGAGCTCAGGCAGTAATGCCTCTTCCCACCACTTACCTCCTGCTGTGCGTCCTGGTTCCTAACAGGCCACAGATCAGTACCAGTCTGTGGCCTGGGGGTTGGGGACCCCTAATTTAGATGACTGATGATATTTCCACTAAAAGACAGGTTTTTGTGTCTTAACTTAGAATATAATTAACCACAGATCAATGTTATCAAAGGCTTTCCCCAATATAGTAGAAAAATATTTAAAATCACCTTTCCTTTGCCTTGAAAACACTTTTGAAAAACGGATAGTTCCCAAACAACTAAAGATAATCAAATGATTTCACCTATCTATTCCATAATGCTAGATCAGAAAATGTCTGTTACATAGAAAATATTTATTAGCTTATTAGTGCTATATATTAATACTTCAATATTGTGCAATTAGGAACTTAATTGTCAAAATAATTTTTAAAATGTGATTACACTGAGTAAATTGAGCGTATAGATTCTCCACATGTTTGCTTTAGCCTGATATCATTGTTTAGATCTTTGAAAAAAATAAAACAACTAATATTTCTATCAATGAAGAGTAAAATAGTGAAGGAGAAACAAACTTAGACCAATTCCTTTAACTGCTTGATAGTTATTCTGTTTAACTTCTCGGCTAAAAGGGAAAGAATTATTTTTTCTTGTCCCATTATAGCCTTAGCACAGATCACTTATCAACATTCATTTGCTTAATAAATATTTCTTGATTACAAAATTTACATGAGTCATTATGGTATAGCTGTGGGAATACAACCGTAAGCAAAATCAGAAAGAGTCTCTGCCTTTACAGAGCTTATAGTCTTATAGAAGAAACCAATATTAATTAAATAATCACATGAACAAATGTGAAATGGCTCTTGGAATAACTGCTAGGAAAAACAGGTGAATGGTGCTATGTGATTTAGTTGGAGAATTAGAAAAATCTTCATCTGGGGAGTCATACAAGATATAAATAAAGCATAAGTAAAACTTAACCAAGGGCAGAGGGAAAATTTTCCAGGTAAAGGGAAAAATATATGCTAATATCTTATGGTGAAAAATAGTTTGGAACATACATGAACTTTAAAAATCATAGTTAGAAAGTTTATCTTTTTCCTTAAGAGGATACAAAGGCATTTAAGAGTTTTAGCCAAAAGTGACATGACCATCTTTTGCATTTGTAAAAATGTCTTGTAGTCTACAATGTGGATAAATGATTAAATGGGGCTGGCCTGGAAGCAAGTAGATTAGTTAAAGGGTTATTATTGTTTCCTGGGGTCAGATAATAAGTAAACCATAATGTTTTCTACAGAGCCAAAAGATGGATGAATGTGAGAGTTACTTAGGAAATAATATGCATTGCACTTGGTAATGGATTGAATATGGGATAGGGGAATAAAAGAGAGAAACAGAAAGTGCAAAAATTAGCCTCTAGGTTTCTGACTAATAAAGTCTCAGTATTTTGACTATTCATTGAGATAAGAAGATCATTAAATGTGAGGAAAATGATGTGGAGTAGAATTTATCCATTTTGAGATATTAATAAAGCACTGAGACATTCAAGGGGAGTTTGTACTTCCAGAATGGCAGAGTAAGAAAGCCCTGAAAATAGGTCATAAAACAATGCTGCTCATAAAAGCAATGAGAAAACTGGCAATAATAGAGAAAATCAACTGTTTAAAAACTGAAAATTAACCAGACTTGCAACAATCACAGCTTTTATGAAAGAAAAATGGCTGAATCTCAGTAAGAACAATGAATTTTTGACATTTTAACTTGCACTACTCCCATTACCCTCTTTCTTATTCCAAAGCAGCATTGAAAACCAACAGGCTCACAACTGTGTTAGTGATCAACCAGCAGTCTACCAGCCAATGGAGGGTTTGGAGCTTCCTAAAAGTGCCATCCCCAGAGAAATGTTACCATTTGGCTTTTCTAGCAGGTTCTAGGTAAAGCTCCATTCTTAGAGCTTGCCTTTATTTGACCTAAAGCAAGACTTCCTCTGTGTAAGTGTTGTCTTCAGGGAAGTTGTAGAAAATAATGACAATTCTTTAACATTGCAGCTGGCTGAGGAAGTGATAGCAGTTGTAGCTAGCAAGAGGCAGACTAAGAATTTTAGAAGGGAAAAAGGGAGTGACATCCTCGCTGGGGGATTTGAAAAGGCCGAACATATTCTTAAAAATCTAGAAGGTCACATTCATATGAAGGGCTGTGCATATACCCAGGAATGACCTTAGAAAACTCTAGTCTGTCACATTTGACTGATGTTGATGCGCTTTCCAAGTGGGAAGTAGAGGCTAAGGCAGAGTATTAGATATGTGCTGGAACACTGAAGGTATACACCACAATACAAACAGTACAGCTTGACAAAGATTCAGAGACTTATTGGTTCAAGTCTCTAAGGAAATTTCTGTGTAATTATTAACTGATCACTAAGTTAACTGAGAAGAAATTTCACTGGCTGCAACAACAAAGAACAAGGATTTTACAAAATTGGTCCAAGAAAGTCATCAAACAAGCAATGCCCTTTGCTTTGCTCAGCATCAATGACAAAAACAATGACAACAAATGGCAACAGTAACAAGCCCTGGGTAGTGAGGCGTTATTTGATTTCAGAATTACGACATTATGTTATTTTACATGTCTAGTGTTTCAAATTAGAAAAATCATAAAACACACACACACAGGAAAGCAGGGCCTGAACACATAAAAAAGCAGTCAGTTAAAAATTGGCCTTAATAAAGTCAGACGTTGGACTCACTAGACAATGACTTTAAATCAACTATTATGATTATGTTCAAATAACTAAAAGAAGCCACATAGAATATGAAAGAAGAAATAGAAATTATTTAAAAGACTGAAATAGAAATTCTGGAGTTGAAAAGTATAATAACTTCAATACTAAACTTTCAATAATGAATAGAACAACTAGTCAGAAGAACAAGAAAATAAAAGACTTGAAAAACACTATAAACAAACTTGATCTAACAGACATCTACAGAACACTGACCTAGTAAAAGCAGAATGCACACTTCTATCAAGCATAAATAGAACATTCTCCAGTATAGACTATCTGTTATGCCATAAAATAACTCTCAGTATATTTAAAAGGATTTAAACCATACAAAGTTTGCTTTCCAACTATAATGAAATAGAATAACAGAAGGAAAGAAACAGAAGGAAATGTAAAATTCACAAATAAAAGGAACATAAACAGCATGCTCCTAAGTAGCCAGTAAGTTAAAGAAGAAATCCCAAGGAAAATTACTTTGAGATGAATGAGAACAAAAGCACAGCATATCAAAACTTACAGGATGCAGCTAACATAGTGGTTAGAGATACATTTATATCTACAAGTGGTTGTATTTAAAAAGAAGAAAGGTCTCAGATAAATAACCCATCTTTTCATTTCAAGAAACCAAAAAAGCAAGTTAAAGCAAGAAGAAGGAGGGAAATAAATGATACTAGAATAGAAATTAGTGAAAGAGAGAATAGAAAAACAGTCATCAAAATCAACAAACCCAGCTGGGCGTGGTAGTTCATGCCTGTAATCCCAGCACTTTGGGAGGCCAAGGAGGGCGGATCACGAGGTCAAGAAATAGAGACTATCCTGACCAACATGGTGAAACCCCATCTCTACAAAAAATACGAAAATTAATTGGGCTCGGTGATACGTGCCTGGAGTCCCAGCTACTCAGGAGACTGAGGCAGGAGAATCGCTTGAACCTGGAAGGCGGAGGTTGCAGTGAGTGGAGGTCACATCACTGCACTCCAGCCTGGGCAACACAGCAAGACTCAGTATCAAAAATAATAATAATAATAATAATAAAAATCAGCAAACCCAAAAGTTGGTAATTTGAAAAAAATCAAAATTTATAGAAATTTTAGCTGGATTGTCTAAGGAAAAATAGGAAAATTATTCAAATTATTATTTAATAAATCAGGAATAACAACTATGTACCTCACAGAAATAAAAAAGATTAATAAGAAATATTACAAAAAATGGAATGTTAACAAATTAGATAACATAGATGAGAAGGACAAATCCTAGAAATACAAAAACTATGAATACTAATTCAAGAAAAAATCTGAATAAACCTATAACTAGTAAAAAGTTTTAATTAGCAACTAAAATATTTTCCACAAGGAAATTCCAGGCCCACATGACTTCACTTGGTAACTACAAATGAAAAGATATTGACCTTCAGGAATCGCAGCACTTAATATTATCAAATGACAATTGTTCCCAAATTGATCTATAGATTTAATACAATTCCCATCAAAATCTCAGCTGCCTTATTTGCAGAAACTGGGGCTAAGAAAATAATACCATGAAATGAAGGCCTCAGCAGCGACCTCAGAAGCAGTCATTTTTCCTTGACCTTCTCCTACCCTCATGAGTCTCAGTTTCATTCTTCCCCAAGACTAGCCATAGAAACTAATTCCCTCTTCCCGCAAACGAATCATAAAACTTAAAAATATTACTCTAGGCCGGCGCGGTGGCTCAAGCCTGTAATCCCAGCACTTTGGGAGGCCGAGATGGGCGGATCATGAGGTCAGGAGATCGAGACCATCCTGGCTAACACAGTGAAACCCCATCTCTACTAAAAAATACAAAAAACTAGCTGGACGAGGTGGCAGGTGCCTGTAGTCCCAGCTACTCGGGAGGCTGAGGCAGGGGAATGGCGTGAACCCGGGAGGCGGAGTTTGCAGTGAGCTGAGATCCGGCCACTGCACTCCAGCCTGGGCGACAGTGAGTCCAACGTCTGACTTTATTAAGGCCAATTTTTCTCAAAAAAAAAAAAAATATATATATATATATTACTCTAATTTTCCTCTCCCTTTCTGTGCAAAAACTGGATGTAAAGAAATTACCTGTTCTACTTTGATTACACAACATAAGACCCCCATTCTAGGGAAGAATTTCCTATACTCAAAAGAAAGGAATACATGCTCAGAGAGGCCAAGACAAATGTAGAGAGACAGGCCTTTCTGGGTTTCCCCACTCAGTCTATAAAAATTAGATCAAACTCATTTTATCCATTCACATTTCTACATGGCTGTCCATACTCTGTTGATTCTAAGCATAAAAATGGACAATTTCCCCTGTATCTTCAGTTCTTTATTCTGAAGGATCCCACATATACATGTTAAATAAATTTGTATGCCTTTTCTGCTATTAATCTGCCTTTCAAGAGTTGATTTTTCAGCAAAACTTGAGAGGTTTGCTGTTCCCTAGAATTCTAACATTCACATTGAAATACAAGGGACCAGAATAGATAAAACAGTCTTGAAAAAGAATAAAGTAGGAAAAGGCACACTTTTTGATTTCAAAATTAACTACAAAGCTATAATAATCAAGAGAGTATAGTATTGGCATGAACATAGAAATATAAATAAATGAAATAGAAGTGAAATTCTAGAAATAACTCTTTTTTTAAAAATTGTACTTTAAGTTCTAGGGTACATGTGCACAACATGCAGGTTTGTTACATATGTATACATGTGCTATGTTGGTGTGCTGTACCCATTAACTCATGTGCTGTACCCATTAACTCATCATTAGGTATATCTCCTAATGTTATCCCTCCCCCTCCCCCCACCCCATAACAGTCCCCTGTGTGTGATGTTCCCCTTCCTGTGTCCAAGTGATCTCATTGTTCAGTTCCCACCTATGAGTGAGAACATGCAGTGGTTGTTTATTTTTGTCCTCGCAATAGTTTGCTGAGAATGATGGCTTTCAGCTTCATCCATGTCCCTACAAAGGACATGAACTCATCCTTTTTTATGGCTGCATAGGATTCCATGGTGTATATGTGCCACATTTTCTTAATCCAGTCTATCACTAATGGACATTTGGATTGGTTCCAAGTCTTTGCTATTGTGAAGTGCCACAATAAACATATGTGTGCATGTGTCTTTATAGCAGCATGATTTATAATCCTTTGGGTATATACCCAGTAATGAGATGGCTGGGTCAAATGGTATTTCTAGTTCTAGATCCTTGAGGAATCGCCACACTGTCTTCCACAATGGTGGAACTAGTTTACAGTCCCACCAACAGTGTAAAAGTGTTCCTATTTCTCCACATCCTCTCCAGAACCTGTTGTTTCTGACTTTTTAATGATCGCCATTCTAACTGGTGTGAGATGGTATCTCATTGTGGTTTTGATTTGCATTTCTCTGATGGCCAGTGATGATGATCATTTTTTCATGTGTCTGTTAGCTGCATAAATGTCTTCTTTTGAAAAGTGTCTGTTCATTTCCTTTGCCTACTTTTTGATGGGGTTGTTTGTTTTTTTTCTTGTAAATTTGTTTAAGTTCTTTGTAGATTCTGGATATTAGCCCTTTGTCAGATGAGTAGATTGCAAAGATTTTCTGCCATTCTGTAGGTTGCCTGTTCACTCTGATGGTAGTTTATTTTGCTGTGCAGAAGCTCTTTAGTTTAATTAGATTCCATTTGTCAATTTTGGTTTTTGTTGCCATTGCTTTTGGTGATTTAGACATGAAGTCCTTGCGCATGCCTATGTCCTAAATGGTATTGCCTAGGTTTTCTTCTAGGGTTTTTATGGTTTTAGGTCTAACATTTAAGTCTTTAATCCATCTTGAATTAATTTTTGTATAAGGTGTAAGGAAGGGATCCAGTTTCAGCTTTCTACATATGGCTAGCCAGTTTTCCCAGCACCATTTATTAAATAGGGAATCTTTTCCCTGTTTGCAGGTGATATGATCGTATATTTAGAAAACCCCATCATCTTAGCCCCAAATCTCCTTAAGCTGATAAGCAACTTCAGCAAAGTCTCAGGATACAAAATCAATGTGCAAGCATCACAAGCATTCTTATATGCCAGTAACAAACGGAAGCCAAATCATGAGTGCTCTCCCATTCACAATTGCTTCAAAGAGAATAAAATACCTTGGAATCCAACTTCTAAGAGATGTGAAGGACCTCTTCAAGGAGAAGTACAAACAACTGCTCAATGAAATAAAAGAGGACACAAACAAATGGAAGAACACCCCATGTTCAAGGATAGGAAGAATCAATATTGTGAAAATAGCCATACTGCCCAAGGTAATTTATAGATTCAATTCCATCCCCATCAAGCTACCAATGACTTCCTTTACAGAATTAGAAAAAAAAAAAAAAAAACTACTTTAAAGTTCATATGGAACCAAAAAAGAGCCCGCATTGCCAAGTCAGTCCTAACCCAAAAGAACAAAGCTGGAGGCATCACTCTACCTGATTTCAAACTATACTACAAGGCTACGGTAACCAAAACAGCATAGTACTGGTACCAAAACAGAGATAATGACCGATGGAACAGAACAGAGCCCTCAGAAATAATACCACACATCTACAACCATCTGATCTTTGAAATAACTCTTTATACTTATGGTCAACTAATTTTCAACAAGGGTGCCAAGACAGTTCAATGGGAAATAATAATTGTTCAACAAACAGAATTAGAAAAACTGAATATTCATTCTTTTGCATCTGTAATAGACAATGACAATAACAAGTATTGAATAGCATGTGTAGAAATTGAAATCTTCTTAAATTCCTGGTGAGATTATAAGTGATACAGCAACTATGAACAAAAGTTTAGCAGTTCTTCAAAATAGTAAACATAGAGTTCACATAAAGAATGAAGATATGCCCCCTACCTCACACCATATACAAATATTATATGTGTATGGACACAGACCTAAATATAAGAGCTTACCCTTTAAATATTTTAGAAGACAATGTAAGGGTAAATCATTGTGACCTTGGATTAGGCTTTTTTAGATGTGAAAACAAAAGAATAAACAACAAAAGAAAAAAGAGATACATTGAATTGCATCAAAATTTAAAATTTTTGTGTTTCAAGGAACATCACCAAGAAAGTAAAAAGAAAACAGAATAGAAAAAATATTTGCAAATAACATATCAGGGAATTCCACTATTGTAGAGTTGTTATTACAGAAATAAGCCTTTATACTATGGTCAACTAATTTTCCACAAGGGTGCCAAGACAGTTCAACGGGAAAAAAATAATTGTTCAACAAATGGTATTAGAAAAACTGGATATTCATTCTTTTGCATCTGTTGTAGAGATTACAACTCTACAATAAAAGACAAATGTCTACTTTTAAAAAGGTAAAGTATTTGAATAGAAATTTATCTGAAGAAGATATATAAATGACCAAAAAAATGTATAAAAACATACTCAACCTCATTAGTTGCTAGGGAAATGCAAATTAAAACTATCGTGAGATACCACTTTACACCTACTTCTAGGGCTAAAATAAATAGACAATGACAAAAACAAGTGTTGGCTAGGAGGCAAGAAACTGGAAGACTGGGCTGGGCGTGGTGGCTCACGCCTATAATCCTAGCACTTTGGGAGGCTAAGGCAGATGGTTCACTAGAGATCAGGAGTTTGAGACCAGCCTGGCCAACATAGTAAAACTCTGCCTCTCCTAAAAATACAGAAAACTTGCTGGGCATGGTGGCACATGCCTGTAGTCCCAACTACCGGGAGGCTGAGGCACAGGAATCGCTTGAACCCAGGAGGTGGAGGTTGCAGCAAGCCAAGATTGTGACATTGCACTCCAGCCTGGATTGCAGAGTTACAGAGCAACTCTGTCTCAAAAAACAAACAAACAAACAAACAAAAAAACAAAACCCAGAAAAAGAAAAGAAAATAGAAAGAAAACAAACTGGAACACTCATACATTGCTGGTGAGATTGTAAAGTGGTGCAGCTACAGTTGGAAAACAAGTTGTATCATGCGATTCAGCAATTCCATTCTTAGATATTTGTCCCAGAGAAGGGAACACCTATGTTCACACAAAAACTCATACATGCACCGAGTGTGGTGGCTCATGTCTGTAATCCCAGCACTTTGGGAGGCTGAGGTGGCAATATCCCTTGAATCCATTAGTTCAAGACCAGCCTGGGAAACATAGTGAGACCTTTGTCTCTCCAGGCATGGTGGCCTGCACTCATAGTCCCAGCTACTTAGGAGGTTGAGGTAGGAGCATCACTTGAGCTCCAGACATTGAGGGTCTAGTGAGCCACGGTCGTGCCACTGCACTCCAGCCTGAGTGACAGAGTGAGACCCTGTCTCAAAACAAACAAGCAAACAAAATACATGAATATTCATAGCAGCATTACTTATAGTAGCAAAAAAAGTAGAGAAAACCCACATATCCTCCATCAGCTGAAAAATGGATTTTAAAATGTGGTTTTTAAAAATGCAAAGGAGGCAGGGCGTGGTGACTCATGCCTGTAATCCCAGCACTTTTAGAGGCCAAAGCAGGCAGATCACTTGAGGTCAGGATGAGAGTAGCCTGGCCAACATGGTGAAACCCCATCTTTACTAAACATACAAATGATTAGCTGGGCATGGTGGTGGGCGTCTCTAATCCCAGCTACTCGGGAGACTGAGACAGGAGAATCACTTGAAACAGGGAGGCAAAGGCTTCAGTGAGCCAAGATCGTGCCATTGCACTCTAGCCCGGGTGACAGAATGAGACTCTGTTTCAAAATAAATAAATAAATAAATAAAATTTAAAAAATAAAAATAAAAAGGCAAAGGAATTTTGTTTGGTCACAAACAGGAATGAAGTACTGGTACATGCTACAACATGGATGAAACTTGAAAATGTCATGGTAAACAAAGTAAGATGTAAAAGATTTCATATTGTATGATTCCATTTATATAAATGCACAGAATAGGTAAATCTAGAGAGAAAATTAATGGTTTCTAGGGGTTAGGGGAAGTAGGAACAGGAAGTGACTGCTAAAGGTCATGGTATCTCTTTTTAGGATGGTGAAAATATTACAAAATTAGATACCAGTGACAGTGGTGAAACTTTGTAAATATACTTAAAGCCACTCAGTTGCACACTTTAAATGGATAAATTTTATGGCATGTGCATTATATTTCAACCCAATTGCTATTAAAAAATGTTTACGCCAGGCACAGTGGCTCACGCTTGTCATTCCAGCACTTTGGGAGGCTGAGGCAGTTGGATCACTTGAGTCCAGGAGTTTGAGACTAGCCTGGGCAATATGGTGAAACCCTGTCTCTGAAAAATACACAAAAATTAGTCAGGCATGGTGGCAGGAACCTGTAGTCACAGCTGAGGTGGTAGGATCACTTGAGCCCCGGAGGTCAAGGATACGTTGAGCCATGATTGTGCCACTGCACTGCAGACTGGGTGACAGAGTGAGACTTTGTCTCAAAATTAATTAATTAATTTAATTTAATTAAAAAATTAAAGGATGGAAAAATAAATTTGAATGGTTTACAGGAAAGATAACTGGGTACAAGTTAGCAAGTTTTCTCTTAATATGTTGATAGAATGTTTTATTAATGGCATTTCAAAGTAAAATCTCTCTTAAAGAATATGAAAAATAAAGTAGGGGAGATATGGAGCTCAGGGATTATATGAAGAAATGGTTGCAGACATCTTAGAGGTATTACATAGATGTTCCTGGTTTACACTGGTTTAAAGCTATCATTTTAGAAAACAAAAATATATTAAAAGTTACTTTGAAACAAGGCAAGAAATATTAAGATAAAAAGAGCCAGGTAGGATTAAAGCATATGGTCTTTTGCTATTTCTCAAACTTCTTAATGCCTTCTTTTCAAAGGCACTGGAATAACATAGCAAAGCATAAAGACAGTGAAAACTAAAGGGAGCCATTCACAGTAATTGCAATAGCCAAATGTAAAATGCAAATACGTTTTAAGATATTGGTTCTGCTTTGAGAATGCTTGAAGTTTTTTAAGAGAAGATAAAGATTGGCATAGTTCATATAGATAAAGATGAGATTTCAGTGAAAAAGAAGCAACATTCCTTTCCGTATATGTGGTGCATTTAAACCACTAGGCAATTCTTATAGCCAATTATTTATGTCTGTGAGAAAAAAACTAAAGAAACTAAAAAAACTAAAGAAACTATTTTGAGTGTGTTAGTTTTTAAAAGAAAAACATTGTAACATCAAATAAATCCATCTCTAGCCTCGTTGTCTTAATTATGGTGTCTTTATCTGCTTCATCCATATTAGAGTCTTATTCAAAGAAGTAGTCATATCAGTTCAAGTCCTGGTGATAAGGTAAACTGCTGGTATTTAAACAGTTGCCAACCTTGAATACTAATATCAGAACTATAAACAAGGAATAGACTGGGATGGTGATAGGTGAGTTAGCCTTTGAACAGGGAATAAAAAGCTGCTATTGTCCTGACGGTTTCCTTAATGTAGTTTTTTGAAAAGAAAGGTGGGGTTTGGAGTCTGGCTTATTGGAGAAAGCAGTCATGTTCCTTAGCCTCTCTATGTACTAATTTCCTTACCTGCAAATAGAAAACAATACCTTCATAAAGGCACAGGAAAGATGAAATAAAATAATGTTAATATCCTGTGTGTACCTGGCATATACAGTAGGCCCTCAATCAATGTAGCTATCATTACTTCTGTAATTATCAAATCCTACTTTATATTATAATAATGAAAAGCATCAGAAAAAAAAACAACATTGTGGTGACATTATAAAATGTCCAAATATTTATAAATCATTATGATAAGCTTTGACCAACGCACTTTGATGTCTTAGCAACTTGACTCATATTCAGATGAGGTTGAAAAAATAATTATCTCTATTTAAATATAGTACAAAGGTACAGTGGTTGTGAAACAGTGTTTCTCTCATTTTCCAGCTTAAAGTAAAAAGGAAAGATTCACTTCAAAAAGATGATATAGCAACTGGTAAAATGAGACAAATGAATGAAAAATATCAAACTCCTCCTGACCCTCTCTCCTTCACAGATGAAAAGTAAAACAGAGGAAAATGGTTATCAAATGACTGTACTTGTCACTCAAATTAAAATACACATATACTCGAATGCACACAAATATTTCATATTTATGTAGGATATACTCTGTTCTGACCATCCTACAAAGAATAGTTAGCTACAGAGTTGTATCAATCTCATATAGTGCAGCAAATATTTATTAATATAATGTTCATTCTTCCCTGCTAGATAATAGGTGTTATGAATTCAGTGTATGTTGCTCACCTATTAGTATATTAAGTGTACCACATAATCTTTGGTATGCTGCAATACTGAATAAAAATTGGTTAAATTAATGAGATACTTAGCTGGACATGCTAAGAATACATCTGCCACCACTGTTTCAGTAGGAAAGAATACAGCTTGCTCTTATTTAATCAGAGGCAAGGACTCTGAGATCATGGTAGCAAAGGGGTAAAAGTTTAAATAGCTGGTGGTACAAAAGGGGTGAGTGTGCATGTGTGTCTGTGTGTGTGTGTGTGTGGATGTGGACCAGAGGACCTGGGGGCCTCATGGCAAAGCACCTGGAAGAACCATTCCTTTGGTGATTCTAACCGGGATTGGATATGCTATTGAGGTGTGGCCGGAAATTATGACAGGAAAGGCTTTTTGGCCAATGAGCCAAAAAGATTTATTCAGGAGGACTAAGCTGGTAGATCTTAGTGATAAGGAGTTACATTACAGGTATATTTAACTTTTAAGCTGGGCTTAGAATGTAACCCTCACTTAATCTGCATTTGATACCTAAGAGCATAAGACTGATTCCTGTTCAGCAGGGCCTCCAAAGGTAGCGACAGACTGGAAAGATAGGACACGGGCAGCCAAGGTAATCTTTCTATCTTTTCCATGAATAGTGTGCACATCGATCTGCTCAATCAAGATTTAGATTAAAATCCAGTAAGCGTTACCTACTGTGTGTCAGTGACATTTATCTCCTTACCTCTTCCCAGGAAACTATTTATTTATATTCATTAAGTTTACAGAGGCTGATTTGTGAAAATAGAACGGAGTAAATTCTGCAGACAAACAAAAACAGTTTATAATTCTCATCCATCATTTGTCCTTTGTTAGGAATTTTATAGTTATCATAAAGTCAGGAGGAATAGCAAACACACTTCACTACACGCTAGACCCTATTTCAAACCATTTACACAGATTACTTCATTTGATTATCACAACGATCTATTCCATAGGTACAATTATAATCCAATTTTACAGATGTGGCAAAGGAGCAAGAGATATTAAGTCATTTGGTCAAGGTCACACAGACAGCTGCTGAGCCATAGATCTGGGATTCAGAGTCAGCACACTGATTTCAAAGCAGGGACTCTTAACCTCTAAACTATACTGTCACTGAGCACTATGGGTCACATGGGTCACTCACTCACTACCCAGAGTTTTGACTGTTTTGCCGTAGCTTAGCACAGTACTCCTCAAATTTTAATGCATTTACAAATTATGATGTAAAGGTATAGATCTTCAAAATCAAGTTTTATGGGTAATATAAGGGATTTCAAGAGCAATTTTTGCCTTAGTAGATAACTTTAGAGTTTAACCCTTTAGAAGTAATCTCGCTGTAATTTGCAAAATTCCAGACAGCCTGTAAAGCAAAGGCAATGTTAAGTAGAAGCAAGCCATCCCTAACAGGGTGCTTGGATATGCTAATTACAGATAACTTAGGAATTCGTTCAGGCTCAGACTTTTTTAGGCAACATTAGTCTGCTTGCTGTATTGCAGTTAATATACAAAATTTGAGATATAAGATAAACACTTAGAAATATACTTGTATTATTTATCCATTTGTCCCTTTCCTCTTTCCCTTAACTTCTTCCCATTTATTCATTTTTCATTCACCACTATGTCAGATTTGTGGACTAAACAAAACAAAACAAAAAACCTAAACATGGCCTTATCCATGTGCAGCTTATTCACTTTAAATGAGTAAGGAGCTTCCACATTTCTCAGCATTCATTTAGCTCATAGAAACATGCCAAGTATTAATCAATGGAACTGAATCTTTTGCTTAAAATTTAAGACGAATAGAAGTATGTTTTGATTTTTATATTTTAGAACTCAGATAAAATTCTGGTACCAAAGTTGAGGATTATGAGAATCTAGTTTGAAATTGATAAATGCACTTGTTGTCATTATGATATTGTCCTTTTATAGCTAGATAATAGAAATAATGTGTTTAGCTCTAAAAATTTCCATCTGTTGTCAAGCTGAGGGATCAACTGCAGTTGTCTATATTCTATTTTTATACTCTCACATTTTAAAGATTCTTAAAAAGTATTCATGGATTTTTAATGTCTAAGTGTTCCAGTGATACAAATAGACAGTGGTTTGATAGCCAATTGCTATTGTGTTCAAGTGAAAACTTCTACACCACGAGCAACACCAGAATATTACTAAATGAATTCTTTAGAAAGTAGGGATTTCAGACCAAGAGGATAAAGAAGCTCAACAGATATCTATCTCATTCTGAAAATAACACATTTATAATTCCCTCGATGCAATAGGGTAATGCCCACCTGAGAATATCTCATCTGATGGAGATAATGATGTTACCAAGTTGCAGGAAGATATATTAATATATTTTAATTTATTTTAAATTTTAAAGTGAATTTGGATTTGTAAATCTAGGAAAATAAATGAATGACTCATGGTTTCCATAGAGATAAAAGAAAAATTCCTCAAAATCACCAATAAGCCTATGAACAAACATAATTATATATGCTTGCCATATAAGGTACTCAGACTTATAAAAATTAAGTCACAATTTTAATTATTTTTATCAAAATAGACTTCTTTCCCAAAAAACTTAAATTGTGAGGTAAGCATTCAACAGTGATTTTAAACACATACATGATATAAAAAGCTTACTAATTTAATTCGAATGTTTATTTCACTAAAATAGTCAATAAAATATGTAATATGATGGACTTTTTTTTCAGAGCTCTCTTCAGAAGGTGAAGACACAAAGCAAAAGTAGTTTTGTTTATTCCTCTTTAAAGAATGATCTTTTGCTTTAATAAACATGAAAATTTAGAGTTCACAGAAGGATGTTTCATTTTCCTTTTTGCTATCATTTCCCTCAGGATTTGTGTAAATTCTTTCCAAATTTAGCAATGAAATGTCTTGGAAAGTAAACATTTGGAAAGGCAATATTAATATTGATAGAAGAGATGAAAATAAAAGCAAACATAGATATGGAAAATTTGAAGGGGAGCATAAGAAAAGAATAAGTAGGTGAGAAGTAAAATCAGACTAGTAGTAAAATGCAGATTTTCTTTAATTTGTGTAACTATTAATTTTCTGAATTAAGAAAGAAGTAAAAAAATAGTATAGTAATTTCAAGCCTCAAATTTAAAGACAACGTCAACCTGGAGTTGATGAAAGGTTACATAGTGGTACCCTTGACATATAATTATACTATAACTCAACTCTAAATCACATGGCAAAGATGAAGATTCATAGAGAATCGGAAAGCCAAATTCTTGAAGCTGCACATTTGAAGTCTCAAATTCTTTCATCACATGAAAGAAACATCTATAGTCATTGAGAGCAGTGAATCCCAAAGGACTAGAGAACTACTAAAAAAGAAAAATGACCTGTCAGATGATAATTAAAATTACCTGCAGGTTGAGTATTGTTGGTGTACTACAATCCCAAGCATGCCACAGAGACAGCTAGTAAAACACCTCTTTCCTTACAAAATCTATTTTTCCATCAGATTACTTGTAATATTTTCCATGGAACTGTATTTTCAACCTTATATTGAAAATGATTCAATGGATGACATTGTCTTTATTTTTTTAAATGCCTTGAAAGTCAATTTTATGAAATACATTTCTTCAGTAAACCGAAGAGACAGGGGAACAAAAAAATTCGGACATGGGATATAAATAATAATAAGGGAAGAAAACCTAACAAGTATGGGGATGAAGGAAAATTGAAAGGCAAAAACGTAAATGCTGCAATTTTATCTCCACTTTTTCTCCTGATAGATGTTGAATACAATTAACTTGGCACTAACCTCCACCCACACTTCCCATTGACTCAGTGGGAGCTCTTCACAAAGTTACAATTATGAGCTGCACATAACACAAAATTGTTAACCTGCTCATTTTCCATCTCTCTTATTCCTTAAATATTTTATCTCATTTATTAATGTGAAAGTTCCACTGACATCAAATGTAGATACTCTGTTTCAAGAATTATATCATGTGTATACATCCCACATGATAATGGTAGATAAATCCCATGTATATGTTTAACATCTGTCTTACACACATCTTTGTCTTACATGTCCAGTAGTCTGAAACAAAATGCCAGTCATTATGTACTAAAACATTATGATGCTAAAAATCTATGGGGCAATGTTATCCACATAAAGGCCTGATGTAAGGGGGAAGAACTTCTTCCCATGTGATAATATTCAGTCATTTCTATAGGCTCCATGATATTTCCATTTTCTTTAGGCTTTGTCTCTCATTGTAAAATTGGGATTAATGATAATTATAACAGAACTGACATAAATGACTCAGTGTACACACCAGCATTTAAATCTCCATAGCCATTCTCTCTCCTCATCTAGTTCATTGTTCTCAAAACATTTCAACTAAATGAATATATCATCATTTCAGAACTCATCTTGAAATAAATAGGAATCCTTAATAATTCCCCCAAAGCTTCCCGGAAGGAACCTCTCATCACTGATGCAGTACCAATATTTTGTTTATATACTATTAAGTCAAAATCTCTCACTTTTTTCCTTATTTCATTGTTGTTCTTTATTTACAAGTCTGTTAATACTTAAGCCATCTTGAGAATTATTACCATGTTTTTATACTACCTGGGATCAGATAAGCTACTATAATTAGAGGGTATTCACAAAAAACCGAAATGCACAGTTATTTCGGAGTATACAAAGGGACACTTTAGGAAAGGTATGGGATATTAAGAAAATGTGGGTCTTCAGAATTTTACACTTAGGCCACTACACACTTTCCTTTGTATACCATTGATTTTTCTACAGTCAGACTTATAAACCTTCAAAAAAGTAATATTTTTTTCATTTCTGCCATAGCAAACACTGAAGAAAATGGTATGGAGGGCCACCAAGCCAATGAGTCAAGCTGTAGTTTGGTGTGAAAGCCTGTCTCTATGACCTGAGAATGAATCTCTTCTCTTCATACTAACATAGAATATCATTAGTTCATGTGGATAATTTTGACATTCTGTAATTATACCTCTTTAAAATTCATCATCATTTTTCTATAATAAGTTTTAATACACTGGCAAGAACTTCCTGTCACCTTCCTGCTCAAAAAGCTTTAGACTGAATGAGTCTTAAACTCCTTAAGGTAACTCTCAGAGCCCCCTATAGTATCTTTCTCTTCCCTTTTCTTTCTACTTTTCACAGGTTGCCACTTTCCTTCCTGTCCCCCATGTTCCAGACAAGTAGACTGTTTCAGTAATAAAACACATACCATCATTTCCTGACTGTACATTTAGACTTTCTGTTTAGTTCAACTGACATGTTTTTCAATCCTACCTCCACCTAAAAACTCTTCTATTTTAAAAGATCCAGCATAAATACCACCACGTTTGTGAAGCTTTCCATGTTCCATGTAATACTTTGTTCATATCTCTTATATAGGGTGGCACTTACCATGTCCTACCCTGTTTTGCAGAGAATTGTGATAAATATAAGTTCCTGTAGGGCACGGGCCACATTTTTAAAAAATTTTTTCTTGTAAATATCCATAGAACATAGAAGATAAAATATCTTGTACAAAGTGAGCAGTTAATAACTGTAGTTGAACTAATTTTCCATTGTAAAATGTATTTTAAATGAAAATTATTTGCTAGGCAGTATGGTTCTTTTACTCATTATTTTATTTATGTATTTATTTTTTGAGACAGGATCTTGCTCTGTTGCCCAGACTGGAGTATAGTGGTGTGATCATGGCTCACTGCAGTCTTGACCTCCTGGGGTTCAAGCGATCCTTCTGCCTCATACCCCACCTGAAGGAGCTGGGACTACAGGCCGTACCACTATGCTGAGCTCATTTTTGTATTTTCTGTAGAGTCAGAGTTTCACCATGTTGTCCAGGCTAGTCTTGAACTCCTGGGCTCAAATGATCCACCTGCTTCGGTCTCCCAAAGTGCTCAGATTACAGGCGTGAGTCACTGTGCTGGCCTTCTAATTCTTTTATTCACAAATATTTATTGGGCATCAGTTAAATGCCAAGCAATGAATATGCAGTGACAACCAAAACATTGTCCCTCTACTTGTGGAATTTACAATCTAGTGTAATAGCACAGTGTAATATAAAGGGTACTGGACTGGTTGAAACTTGGGTTCCAGTCTGAGCCCTGTTCCTCACCAGCTAGGAATAGTGGGGCAGTTGATATAATCTCTCTGGGTCTCATCTCATTTTCCACTGTTGGTTAAATTTGATACTGGTAATGAGTATCAAATTCCATTATGGCTCAAAAAATGTTTTCATATTTTATCTTGACTCTGGAGAAACATGTTCAGATGGATGCAAGTCGTTCAATGATATATATGTCAATATCAGGACTGTCATTTTTGCTCTTTTTTTTTGAGTTGCTTTTTCTCTCTGTGCACCAAAGACAAGAATCAGCATATGTAGGTGCATAGTAAGTAACATCAAATAGAAATGAAGTAAAAATCAGCTTCAAATATTTTAGTAGGCCTAGAATCATGAACTAAACATTAATCATAAAAAAAATAGGGCTGGGTGCGGTGGTTCACGCCTGTAATCCCAGCACTTTGGGAGGCCGAGGCAGGTGGATCAAGAGGTCAGGAGATCGACACCATCCAGGCTAACATGGTGAGACCCCGTCTCTACTAAAAATACAAAAAATTAGCTGGGCATGGTGGTAGGGGCCTATATTCTCAGCTACTTGGGAGGCTGAGGCAGGAGAATGGCATGAATCCGGGAGGCGGACATTGCAGTGAGCCGAGATCACGCCACTGCACTCCAGCCTGGGCAACAGAGCGAGACTCCGTCTCAAAAAATAATAATAATTATATATATATATGATTAGCAGTGTACTGTTTTAGAGAAATGATGGCTATGTTGGAAAATCCTGACCAGGAAGTTACCCAGAGTCATGAGAGTTTCCTCCATCCATGGTTATTCAGTCAGGCAGTCATGATGGGAAAGATCATCTGCTCCAAATCAGTTCAGTGCTCTATGGAGAAACTGAAGCCACTAAGCAGTAGCCGAACTATAGAGTGTTACACTTTACTTTGAGGAATATTAAAAGAAGTAATTCACAAAGCTACTCGTAGAGTCCATATTTTGGCATTTAAGAGGATTGAGAGTGGATGAACCTATATGGCCAAGGCAGTATCAATCAACTCAGGTGAAGCAGATCCTTCAAAAACTGATTAAACCTGGACCTCGATCCACTTTTTATTAACTCTATGCAATATATACATATACTTAAAAAAAGAAAAACAAAAAATATCTCTATGCAATATTTATTTCAATACTCTGTACTCTACTCAGACCTAGTTTGGTCTCAGTACATGGCTTTGCTTCTTATATCACTAAATCCAGTGGTCTTTGTTCAGGTTGGCTCTTATTCTCTCAGAAGCGCTTGTGACACATTGCCCATTTCTTTTGTATTCCCTTGCTGTATATGCTATCAGTCTCTCTTAGTTTTCCTTCTACCTCTTGTTTCTCCCTTACTGGATCCTTTCCCTTTATGTGAACTTTAAATGTAGGCTTTCCTAAGGGTTTAGTGTGAGACACTCCCCATTCAGTAGTCTTTCTTTGTGTGGTTTCCTCACATCTCAAAGGTGTCAAACTGGTGTCAAACTGCATAAGTTGAAAACTAACTTTTCTTCCCAATTTTTCCTTCAATATTTCCTACCACCATTTATCCACTCATTCATGTCAGAAGTCCAGGAGGCACTTTTCAAATATCTTGTCTCCTTTACCACTTGCATACAATCTTACCGAAGGCCATGGGTGTTATCCTTCAAACATTTCTGGGATCCATCCACTTCATTGAGTTTCGATTCCATCTTTGTAGTCCAAACCACTGTACTTTCTTACCTGGATTGCTGAATAGCCTCTTTAATGGTCACTGCTAATTTATACCTACTCCCTGCACCCTGATCACTCTTCACATTGCATTCAGATATCAAAGAAAATACAAATCTCTTTATTTCACTTATTCTGCTATTTAAGACTACTCCCATGCCTTCCCATTTCTCTTGGGATGAAATCCAAAATCCCTCATGTGACTTTCAAGACCTGTTATTTTTACCTTAGCTTGACAGATTCTTTGGTTCTGTTTCCTTAAGGCACATTGACCTTTCTTTCTGCTTTTTGAAAGGGCTAAGTGCTTTCATGCCTAAGGTACCCCATAGGATACCTGATCTTGGAATGCTCTCTACAACCTTCACCTTTGGTTGGTTAACATCTAATACTCATTCTTCACATTACGCCATAAATGTTATTGCTCTGGAGATATCCTTTCTGAATCCCCAGATTGGTTTATGTACCAGTTATAGGCTTTCTCATTGCACGATGTACTTTCCTCAATCGCATTTATATTATTGAGGAATAATTCCTACAAATACCAATAATTCCAGTCAGGTATTCGTGGTTTTGAAAACTGCTCAATGTTTAGTGCTTGGCACAGTATGTGGCACTAAGTATCAACTAGACATGAAATTATAGAATAAATGAAGAATGTCTCTCTCAGTCTCTCTTTCTCCTGAAGCAAATGTCTTTCATAACCATTCCAAAATGTTTTCCTAAGCTTTAAAAAAGCACCAGTAAGATTTTTGGAGTCTTTAGAAGATGGTGCAGGAAGTAAGGAGTGTTGGAGGAAAGAAAGGAAGGAGCTCATGATGGTGGTCACTGTCCACCATGATTTCCTAAATATACAGCCCCACCCATTCTGCTCCTGGGAGGCCTCCACTTGTTTTCTCCAAAGACAATAAAAGCAAGCATTGTAGCTGCTACTGATTTATGTAAGGCATAATGTTTTCAGTTCGGTTATTGTTCTACATTCATCTTTTTTGTATTTTCTCTTTATTACATGATTATTTGTGGTGATGTATGCCAGCAACTTATTTGCAGAATGCACAACTGACTTCAGTATAGAAGTTCAAGAATGAATATTTATGCGTGCACATACGTATACACACACATCCCTAAAGGAGAAAACAAAAAGAAATTAAAATTAAAATACTATCAGTCTTTGGAGACAGAAGTTTATTATAATGGTTCCTATATATCTACAAATTCGACAGTGATTGTAGTTGTAATAAAGATAAGGCCAGTAGAGAGCACTATATGCACTAGCTTTTAAAATAGTCTTTGCATTACTAACTACTAATAACATTTAATGGAAGAATAGTATTTATTGTTTTAAGTTGTACTTAGCTTTTTAATTCAGTTGATGAATCAACATGTCATTTTATTTGAAAATGAAAGTACTTAAACATCTCTTTGTGTTTTTATTGTGTTCCTATACTATTTCACTTAATGGAAATAAAATATTCAATAAAACGAATATCTAAAAGTGGCTCTATTGTATGGCATAATGACCACAGTTAGTAATCTATGTATTCTTGACATAAGAGAGTGGATGTAAAGTGTTCTCATCGCTATAATAATAATATGGTGAGTTAATACATATGTTAATTAGCTAGACATAAGTCATTCCTTGATGTATATACTTAAAAACATCATATTGTACGTGATAAATACATACAATTTTTTATTATTTATTTATTTTTTAGACGGAGTCTCACTCTGTCACCAGGCTGGAGTGCAGTGGCACGATCTTGCCTCGCTGCAACCTCCAACTCCCCTCTTCAAGCGATTCTCCTGCCTTGGCCTCCTGAGTAGCTGAGATTACAGGTGTGCACCACCAGGCCCATCTAATTTTAAAATTTTTAGTAGAGACAGGGTTTCACCATGTTGGCCAGGATGGTCTGTATCTCCTACCTCATGATCCACCCGCCTCAGCCTCCCAAAATACTGGGATTACAGGCGTGAGCCACTGCAAAAAGTGGTACTTTTAGGCTTTTAATTTTTATCTTCCTTCGGACATATATACCATTTGTTTCTTAGTAGAAAATCATTGTCATCATCTTTTGACTTACTGAATAGTCATCTGGATAGTGTACGATACCACATATTTCAAATGGAAAAATAGTCATCAGTCTATGGTGACTAGTTTTTTGCTTTTAATAATTTTAGGTTTTAGGAATTCAATTAAATATGACATTTTTATAGATAAGTGGTAACAAATGACATATGGTAGAAGGCACACAATGAAGCAGGAATAAATGCATCACAGGTATTATAATCTGGAAGCGCAAAATTGAAAATGGCCACATTAGCACTGGATTATTCAAAATGACAAGGCCATAACTGAGTGGAATTCATGTTTATAAGGATGCTATAAACAAGACTGATTTTCTTTCATAGCCCTGTTTGAGATAGCAAAAGCCTAGAAACAACCTGAGAGTACACCTATGAGAGACTATTTTGATGAAATTTTATGAAGTAGTTAAGAATTATACAGATCTATATGTGTTGATATGAAAATATCACTAAAATAAAATAAATATGCAAAATATAGTGTATACTAGAATTCTACTTAGAATTTTAAAAAGATATGTGCACATATAACATACATTATATACATTTCATATTATATATATGGTATTAAATATACCAAA
This sequence comes from Colobus angolensis palliatus, assembly GCF_000951035.1. Classification (NCBI taxonomy): domain Eukaryota; kingdom Metazoa; phylum Chordata; class Mammalia; order Primates; family Cercopithecidae; genus Colobus; species Colobus angolensis. The sequence goes on along the minus strand of NW_012114364.1, from coordinate 4,454,975 downwards.
AAAAAATCCTTCTTAACATTGATGACTTGTGATTGAGTGGGTTTCAGCAATACCTTTCGAATCGTTTGACACATGCATTGTCTTACGTTAAAAATTCCAAAACAAAAACTCTTGTTAGAGAAAGAATATATAAGATTTATAAAAGACTTAATAGTTTGTTTGCTTATCTTACTTTGATAAAGATGGCAGAGATTTGCTTGCTGTCTCCACTTTTGGGGGATTTCTTTGATTTGGGGTCTAGATAAAAATATTCAGGTTGGTTTACCACAATTAATCTATGCAATATTCTGGGTGACAGGAGCCTTGAGATATTAATATAGAGTTAAAACTATCTTCAATTGCCTCGTTTTCCCCCATTCTAGTTAAATCCTTAAGAGACTACAATAAAGTCACAACTGGATTTATTATGTGAGTATATGCTTCAAGCAAGAAGTAAAATTAAGAAACCTTTAAAAGAGGAAACTTCTCAGAGATACTGCATTTCAGGAAGTGGATCTGCCTTGTGTAATGGCATAGACTCGGGAACAGCATAAGGAGATTACAGGTCAGAAAGGCCTACCTGAGGGGCAAGAGTGTAAGAGTTCCTCCAGGACCAGACAGGCCAGGAAAACACAGAAGCTGCGAGTAAGGAACTGTTTTAGAGGAGCATCATTTGATCCTCCTAATTAGTTTTGAGAAAAGGGCATTTTATGTTTTAGGCTGGGCCCGGAAAGATGATATTTAAATATAAAGTAACTAAAATTACAGCAATTTTTGCTTCAAATTAGAGCATTGGAGGATAAAAACTAGAGGGAGTTTGGAATTCTCTAGTGAATGTGCTGTCCATGCTAATGGTGCATTTAGCTCTTAAACTTGCTAATTACTGCCATGTATGTTTCCCAGCACACTTAGAGTAAATTCTGTTACTAGCCCCAATTACTGTACAGTGTAAGAATGTGAAGAATTTGAAGACGGCCTGTTCATCTGTTTCTTCCTCATATCTTTAATTAATTCCATACTACCAAAATTAGAGATAAACTTTGCTGGTGGGAGGAATAAGTCAAGCTATATTTAAAGGGATAGAAGTCAGATATTGAGGTGCTCCTCAAGAAGAAGCCATTTTAACCAGGTTTTAAATAAAGTTAGAGTCCCAAGCAAACAAGTCGTAGCTATCATTAATGTCCTTTCCAAGTATCAGGTGACAGTGTTGTCCCTTCACCATGGTAAGACTCCCCAGCCACATTGAGACCCTATTATGCCCCTCCTCTTTCTTTAGTTTTCTATGAAATTCCTTAGACTCCTTTTATTTAAAAATAAAAAATAAAATAAAACAAATACAGAAATGAAAAAAAAAAAAAAAAAAAAAGAAGTTCCTGGTCTACTTAGCAATCCTCTGATTCAAAGTTGCAAAGAGTAGCTCTCTCTGCTCAAAGGTAAAACATGCTCCTATCTACATGCAAGAAAGTAAATATTTCTAAGTTTCTTCTGGAAGTCAACGTAAATTGCCTTCAGAAAGTCATCACAATACACACTTGCCTTTTTTATTTCTGTATCACTTTAACACATATAAATTTATAGTATCATTTATTATTGATATATAATTTTGTAATTAATTTTATGCTTTTTTCCCCAATTATTTTGTAAACTCCATAAAAATATGAATGTCTCCTACTTCTAACTCCATCCCTGGTCCTGTGTCCTAGTCAGTACACACACATCCAGTGCAGTGCAGATTTGATATTTTAAAAAATGTTCTTTTTAGTACAATGTGACTTTTTTCCTGACCACTCAAAAGTAGCCTCTTTCCCTGTTGTATATTTTATCACAGCATCCTCTTTTATTTTCATCATATACTTTGTGGTATGCTGGTAAATGTTTAACAAGTGGCTTTCCGGAGGGACAAAAAAAATTGGTACAGAGTATTTACCAATCCCAGTGGTTTAAATACTGCCACCATGGTCAACCAAAGATACCAATGTGACATAACTGAAAGTGATGTTGAGACAAAATGCACATTATTGGGTCTCACATACAGTGTGAATAGGCTTCAACACATCAGTGTTCGTGATAATCAATATCTAAGATCATCTGATTGATTGGCTAATTTGTATTTTGTCTGTCTCTCTTCATCAAAACTAAGTTCTAGGCACAGAATAGTGCCTAGCATATTGCAGGTGCTTAATTTGTTGGACAAAAACCTAGCTTTTTACTCAATGTTAAATATATTTAAAATGTTTAGATGACAATGGTAATAAAGATGTTTTTTAAATTGTTAAAGTTTGTGAGTTCTAATAGTTTAGAAATATCTCCTGAGCAAATGTGAGAAGAGACTGTTTTACTTTTAAAAATTAGTTTGTCTAATATTTCTTGTATTGTTAGACATTCCTGAGAGATGTAAATATGAGTTTGGGATGCATAAAAAAAAAGAAAAAACTAAGCTTTGAATTTAAATTTCATTATTAAAAGATCAGTCATAACTTCTAAATGTGAAAACAGAGAAGTGTTATTTCTTTTGGGAAAATAAAAAATAATAATAATTAGAATTTACTTTTTTTTTTCTGAGACAGTTTTGCTTTTTTTTGCCTAGACTGGAGTGCAATGGCGTGATCTCAGATCACCTCAACACCTGCCTGTTGGGTTAAGCGATTCTGCCTCAGCCTCCCAAGTAGCTGGGATTACAGGCGTGCACCACCATGCCTGGCTAATTTTGTATTTTTAGTAGAGACGGGGTGTCTCCATGTTGGTCAGGCTCATCTCGAACTCCTGACCTCCGGTGATCCTCCCACTTTGGCCTCCCAAAGTGCTGGGGTTACAGGCGTGAGCCACCATGCCTGCCCTTAGAATTTACTTTTAATATTTTAATTTCATCCTAAATTTTTTTAACATCCAACTCTGAATTAGTAACTCTTCATTCTGATGTTAGCAATTTTTAATGCAGATGCTATGATGCAAATATTTTTCTTAGCATACATTGCATTCGTACATTTTATTGTATGATTGGCACAAAGAAATTAATGAAAGGTTCATTGTATTTCTGTTCATTAATTATATTACATTCCCCCACCTAACCCTCAATAGCTCTCTTTAGACTTTTTTTATTATATTCCAAAATGAACTGCCGATTTTACCAAAATACACACTATGCCTGCTCCCTCATCCCTGGCTTTTCTCTCCTGCTCCGTATAAGGCCCTTCTCCCTATCTCTGTCTTTTGTAATTCCGGCATTATTCTAGATCTAGTTTAGTCATCAATTTATTCATTCTTTGCACAACACTTAGTCACTAATTGCTCTCTTTCTTGTTTGTTTATTAATTTTCTCTTCCTTATAGAATATAAAACAAGTGAGAACAGGAACTTTTTCTCATTCACTGCAATACCCCAATGCCTAGTATAGTGCTTGGCATATAATCAGTATAGTAAGTCTTTGTTGAATGAGCAGACAAATAAGTAGCTATCAAAACAAAAATAAAGATAAAATAAAGATAAAATAAATGTAAGATACTCTATGGTGGTTTTAAAAAATAAACATTTAAATTTCAAAGTATTGGTTGGCACTTAATCTAGTGCTATGTTGACAAAGCTGTGTGAATTAAGAAAGATAACATGTTATCTTAAATCAGTCAAAAACAATTTCTAACACCCAGGCTGAAATAACTCCAGTTTGAAGGTGCTATTTTCTCATATGAAACTGTGCTCATTATACTTCATTTGTAATCTAACTAAACACATTTCCTTGGTATGCTAATGCTCTATGCAAACCTTCTTTTGGTTTTGTCATATAATTTTTAAAAATTCAATTAAGTGAAACCAACCTTAACATAGCTTTGAATGATTTTGCTAAGAACAGATTTTGTATATCAAATAGGCAGTTGTTCTAATATGAACCTATATGTATACAGAATGGAACCAGTATCATAGTTCTGTTGTCCTTTGACCTAACTTCATCCATTCCTCCCTTTGAGTGTGTCTCAAGTCAACACAAACACAAAATAAAAGAGAGAGAGAAAAGATGTGTGTGTGTGTATATATATATCATATATATATTAAATATATTTTACATGTATTATATTTATTAATATATTAAGATATATTTATAATATTATATATCATATCTCTTAAAAGATACATATCTTGTCTTTGGTTCTGTTTATATGCTGGATTACGTTTATTGATTTGCATATGTGAAACCACATGATTATCTCAATAGATGCAGAAAAGGCCTTTGACAAAATTCAACAGTGCTTCATGCTAAAAACACTCAATAAACTAGGTATTGATGGGACATATCTCAAAATAATAAGAGCTATTTATGACAAACGCACAGCCAATATCATACTGAATGAGCAAAAAAATCATTCCCTTTGAAAACTGACACAAGACAGGGATGCCCTCTCTCACCACTGCTATTCAACATAGTGTTGGAAGTTCTGGCCAGGGCAATCAGGCAGAAGAAAGAAATAAAGGGTATTTGATTAGGTAAAGAGGAAGTCAAATTGTCCCTGTTTGCAGATGACAGGATTGTATATTTAGAAAACCCCACTGTCTCAGCCCAAAATCTCCTGAAGCTGATAAGCAACTTCAGCAAAGTCTCAGGATACAAAATCAATGAGGAAAGCATCACAACCATTTCTACACACCAATAACAGACAGAGAGCCAAATCATGAGTGAACTCCCATTCACAATTGCGTCAAAGAGAATAAAATACCTAGGAATCCAACTTACAAGGGATGTGAAGGACCTCTTCAAGGAGAACTACAAACCACTGCTCAGCAAAATAAAA
>NW_012114364.1:4348396-4449085 GCF_000951035.1 Colobus angolensis palliatus | reverse complement strand
AAAAAAAAAAAAAAGAAAAAAGACATTTATGCAGCCAACAGACACATGAAAAAATGCTCACCATCACTGGCCATCAGAGAAATGCAAATCAAAACCACAATGAGATACTATCTCACACCAGTTAGAATGGCGATCATTAAAAAGTCAGAAACAACAGGTGCTGGAGAGGATGTGGAGCAATAGGAACACTTTTATACTGTTGGTGGCACTGTAAACTGGTTCAACCATTGTGGCAGACAGTGTGGTGATTCCTCAAGGATCTTGAACTAGAGATACCATTTGACCCAGCCAATTCATTACTGGACATATACCCAAAGGATTATAAATCATACTGCTGTAAAGACACATGCACACATGTTTATTGTGGAAGTATTCCTGACAGCAAAGACTTGGAACCAACCCAAATGTCCATCAGTGATAGACTAGATTAAATAAATGCGGCACATATACACCAGGGAATACTATGCAGTCATACAAAAGGATGAGTTCATGTTCTTTGTAGGGACATGGATGAAGCTAGAAACCATTATTCTGAGCAAACTATCGCAAGGACGAAAAACCAAACACTGCATATTCTCACTCAGGTGGAAACTGAACAATGAGAACACTTGCACACAGGGTGGGGAACATCACACACAGGGGACTGTTATGGGGTAGGGGGAGGTGGGAGGGATAGCATTAGGAGAAATACCTAATGTAAATGACAAGTTAATGGGTGTAGCACACCAACATGGCACATGTATACATATGTAACAAACCTGCACATTGTGCACATGTACCCTAGAACTTAAAGTATAATAAAAATAAAAAAGATATATATCTTAATAGATATATATTTATATATCTCTTAAAAGATTTTATATACGTATATATACTTATCTGGAACTATGAAATAAAAGGCTGAAATAACTAAATCTTCAACAACATAGAATAAAGTGCGATGAGGCCGGGAGTGGTGGCTCACGCCTGTAATCCCAGCACTTTGGGAGGCTAAGGCATAGGGATCACTTGAGGTCAGGAGTTTGAGACCATCCTGACCAATATGGTGAAACCCCGGCTCCACAAAAAACACAGAAATTAGCCAGGCGTGGTGGTGGGCCCAACTATTCGTGAGGCTGAGTCAGGAAAATTGCTTGAACCCCAGGAGTAGAGATTACAGTGAGCAGAGATCACGCCACAGCCTGTGCGACAGAGTGAGACTCCATCTCAAGAAAAAAAACAAAACAAACAAAACAAACAAACAAAAAAAACAGAGTGTGATGTTTCTTAGTGGAAATCACAGGAGATCGTGAAGGTGAAGCCAGGTGCTACTATTCTTAAGCAAGTTGTGTAACCTCTGTGAGCTTCAGTTTACTTATCTCCAAAATGGCATAAAAATACCTACTTTTCTGGGCTGGAAAGAAAGGGCAAGAGAGACCAACCTAGCACCAAGTCTGGCACATATAAGTGCTCACTAAGTATTTATTGAACTAGTTAACTCCATGAAAATATAGTTACCACTGAACTAAATTTCTACGTATCATTTAATGAAAGAGTGTAGTGATTTTGTAATCAAATAGCTAAGATAAAAGCATAATTAACAAATATTTTAACAATTTTCAGGTTAATACACACAGCAAAGCAACTGGCATTTGACTAAGTCAAGTATATCCCTGCATGTCTCAAAAAGAAATTCACAAATATTATTGGAGAGAGATTATTTCTTCATAAAAACAAATTCTAATGGATAATGAATTATTATTAATTTTCTATACCTGTGCAGACATAAGCTAAAGGGAATGCACTTTCCACTACTAAAAATAATAACAGATGAATTTATGGTGATTTATGCTTCCTCTTAATTTCTCTTTTAATCTTGATTTAAAAACAGCAACAACAACCCTACAGAGTCAACACAGAGAAAGAATGACAGAGCAAATTTTCAAATAGGAAGCTCAAGGCCTAAGTCCAGAAATACACTATGAAATGTTTGGTCCTGAGGATGCATCAGGAAACAAAAAGACAAAAAAACTCTACCTTCATTGACACCACCATCAGGGATTTGTGTTGGAATAGGTACAATTTATGACTTTTGGGCTGATGAATCAAGCTGCTTAAATACATATTCCCTAATAAAGGGTGTTGCAAAATAACTACATTAGAAGTCAAGGGATTTGTATGTTCTTTTATCCTCAGTTACTGAGTGAGGTTTAATAATTTTATGCAAAAGCTTAGAACACACTCTGGTATCACTGAGCTCATCTCAACTTCTTTCTGTTGCTTAATTCAGGGCATGTGAATAATGGCAACAAACCAAAGTTGCTTTTTCAACCTCTGGCCTCCAAGAGCACCTCCTTTCAATAATGCTTAGAGTACTTTCTGCACAGAAGTTTATGGTTTGCTCACCGTCTCTCAAGCAAGACTGGGCAGAGAGTGGGCTGACTCGTTAATCTTTGCATGGTTAGCACCTAGCACAGAGCTTACCACATGGCTCTAGGGGATGTGTGCTTGTATGAATAAATTTGTATATTCTTTACTGTTTTCAAAGCACAATCACATGTATGAGTCCATTAGTCCCTCACAAATCTCAGTGAGATTGCAAGGTAGAATTTGTTTCCTCATATGACAGAATCTCTGTGAGGTTGAATGATATTTCCACTGTATGACAGAGGAGGAAACAGGATCAGTGAGAAATTGTGTGACTTCCGAAGAGCACATAACTGAGACTCAAATGTCAAGACCAGCATTCTTCCTTGAATACTAAATAAAAATAAGCATATCGAACTACTATTTTAGGTTTGTTTTTAGGGTCTGTTCAGTCTATATATGGTCAATCATCTTTGGCTTTCCCACATTGGTGAAATGTTGCTTTTTAAAATTCAATTGTAGACTATAAAATGAAAAAGACCTTCAGAAATCATATCAGTAATCAGAAGAAAATGGCATCAATTATATGCAAATATTTTGCTATAAAACAGTATCTGCCTTTTAGAGTTTATTGCTAGCCCAAACAATTCAGCTCTGTCACAGGGAACAAGATGGAGGCAGCTTTGTCATTTCCAATCCTGCACCTACAGTCACCCCTATTCAGCTTATAGAAGGTTTCTTTATGTCAGGAAATGAATCCCTACTATGACAAGATAGTGAAAGTAGCCTTTTTATTGGGGCGAAGAGGTCACAGTCAGTATTTGAAGGCTCTTGTAATTTAATCCTGATCAACTGACTCTAAAGTCAAGCTTTTAATAACACCATCTCCCACTAGATTACAGGCTACAGGAAGTCAGAGACTAAATTGAACTCCTAAATCAAGGCGTGGCACAAGGCAATGTAACTCTTCTATCTCAATTTCTGGCATATTTGTTAATCAATCAATAAGTGGCATCTCTGATCCACTGGTTAGAAATCAACATGAAAAGTGCTAGGCACATATTTTTCAAACTAAGTGATAGACAACCAAAATCAGTTTGCACATTAAGAGCAAAGTTTTTGTTGTTGGGTGGCTGGGCGGGAGTGGGACATGTTTACAAGATGTGGTATGTAAAAAATTCAGAGAAAATCTGAACGCTCTACTTGTTTCTGAGCTACATTTACTGAATTGGTAATGTATTAACAGTGACTTGAAAAAGAAAAGAAAACTTAGGGATAGAAACTTACCTACAGGTTTTTTATTTTGAAGCACTTTTAAGAGGTTTGCTATTTTTTTTTCCCCCAGGCAATATACTCAGATCCTAAATGAACATCTACTGATGGAACTCTGGCCTTTAGTCAGTTATCTTTATATGCCGTTATAGGTCAACATTCCGAAAAACTTCAACAGAAATTAACTGCAAATGGAATTACATCCCAAACATTTCTGACACTGAAGCATTTTCTCTCTAAAGGGGATGGGATTATTGGATTGGCAATTTCTCTTAATCTGAGAAAACTCATCTCCCACTCCCTCCCCCATATCCCCTTTCCATCCTCTCTCTTCCCCTGACACACACGCACACGCATGTACACACGTATATTCTGACCATTTTATTAGAGTGGAAAGTTGAAAGAAAGCAGTCCGCCAGCTACACCCACCCAAGTGCTCCTGGGGGTTGAATAGCAAAGTTCTAGGGCAGAGCCTTCCCTCCCAGAGCCCGGCGATGCAGTCGCTCTCGGATACCTGCTCAGCTCCGCACCGCAACTGAAAGATCTGCCGCCGCGGAACAGTTGCGTCTCCATCTGGCTACCAACCCACCCAAGCTTTCTTCTCCACCACCACCACCTTCCTTCTTCCCCCTCCTCCCCCTCCTTTCCGTCTTCCCTCTCCACCCCCGCCCCCAATCTCCTCCTTTTTTTCTCACTACGAGCGGTTGCTGATGCTGAAGCCGAGCGTCACTTCGGCTCCCACGGCAGACATGGCGACATTGACAGTGGTCCAGCCGCTCACCCTGGACAGAGGTAAGGGAGCGGCTCGCTAGCCAGGCCACCGCGTCCCCTCTCCCCTCCGCTCTCCCCCGCCTGCCAATTCCCACCGGGAAACGGGACGCGCTCGGGCCGGGGGAGAAGGGGAGCGAGGACGAGCCAGGAAGACGTTCGCGCCTAGAGCAGGACACTTTCTTCCCTTTTCTGTCCCCGCTACATCCCCGCTGCCCCTTCCCACTGTACTCGCCCCGCCGAGGGGACGCCTCCTTCTGGCTCTAGGGTCCCCGCTGCCACTCCCAGTCCCTCGCCGGGTCGTCTCCGGGCCTCTGGCTTTGTTGGAGCGGCTGCTTGGGGACGGCTAGGCGCCAGGGGCTCGGGGTTGGAGAGGGGCAGAGAGCAAGCTCGCCCGGCCAGAGCCCAGAGGAGACCGGCGAGGGAGCCGCCTGTCAGCCTGCTCGGCGCGGGGGCCCGGGAGGAAGGAAGTTTGTCCAGGCGCCTGAGGGCGAGGGTCGGTCCAACTGCTGGAGTCCGGGCGGCCGCTCGGGGGGCGGGCTGGGCGCACCCCGGGGCTGCCGGGCGCACAGTGGCGGGGCTGCAGCAGGCAGGGAGCTGCCCTCCGCCGAAAGGGCAAGGCAGAGCGCGGGGAGCCGAGCCCCAGCAGCCGAGCTCGGCTCTCCCCGGCTTCGCGTTCGAAAGCGGCGAGGGTCGCGTCTGCTCCCGCCGCCGCCAGCTCCCAGTCGGTAGCAACTCTCGGCTTCTCCCGCGCCAGCCTCTCTCGTCCGCTCCCAGCTCGGTGCCACCGCGGCGCCCGGGCTGCGGAAGGCGAGGGGACAAAGCGCAGGTCGGGTTAAAATTCAACTTCTGACCTGCGACCCAGTCGGTCCTGCTCTCTGACCGGAATGGGGAAAGTGTTCTCTTCCTCCCCAGGACGCCCCCACCAAGCTCAGGGATGGAGACCTCTGCTGCGATCGGGGCCTCGCTAGTGCACCCGTGCTGGGTTATACCTGTCCCTGAGTGTATGGGTTTCCTTCCTGGCTTCCAACGTCCAGTGATGAAGGCGCTCGAGTCCCACGGCTCTGCAGAGGAGGACACCCGCTAGTCCCTCTCCGCAGCCGCCGGATTTAGGACCCTGGGCGGCCATTTCGAAATGGTGTGCTCAGAAGAAAAATGATTTAGTCCGATGTACCTCTAAAAATTTTCTTTCTAGAGGATTAAACTGAACGGTGGGGCAAGGCAAAAGAGCATCCTGCTGGGAGTACAGTGACAAAGCCAGTGAACTCAGTTTGAGGTTTTTAATTTGAAGAGACTGTGGGTGACTTTAACGCAATCTGTTGGCGCCAGAACAGATGTTATGTGGTGCCCATAGCAACCTTTCTTAGGATAAGAGTTGAAAAATAAAATGTAATTGATTTTATATTAGAAAATGTTGATTTGCAAGCTGACAAAATTAATAACAGTACTTAAAGACCTCAGAAATCCATTGTATAATCCATGATTTTACCCACAATATCATCATCTGCACTAAGCAGGATAAATCCATTGCCGGTAAGAACTAAACAGATGGCAAGCTATCAGAAACTATGGGCTTCCCAAGTATTTATGTTTTAATGTGATGTGCTCTTATATTGTCCCATTACAAAATCAGAGTCATTAAACATCCCAAATCAAGTGACTACATTAGGAGCAAAAACTCCAAGAAGATTGCATACTTGGGGCATTTTATATACTACCACTACTACTACTAATAAAGATATTTCAATGTTTGTTTTTTACCTTAGCCCTCAGATGCCTCAGTCAGTTGTTGAGAGGAGGTGCTAATCGGACTAAGATTTATTCTTAAAGTTTGTTCTTGTTCACAACCAAACTCTGCTTGTCCTTCTGAGTGTGATTACGTCCATGGAGTAGCTCAGGAGGCAAAGAGGGTTACCCTGTGGATAGGTCTGAAAAAATTCACCAGCAGCTCATGAAAATCTATAACCAAGAGATGATGAGTCATTGGCATCACCACTGAGCATAAAGTCAATATAAATACATATTGTTCTCTGTACCTTATTAAAATATGATTGATTACTTTCATTATTAAACTGATGAAAGAAAAGGTTCTAAAAGTTTCCCTGCAAAAAAGGTGCATTTTAAAAGAGGCAGCCCAGTATTACATATCTGGGTCCCAGTTGTAACTCGGATACTCACTGCATACATGAGCGTCTTTGGACATCAGATTCTCTCTGTGCCATATCAGGAGTTTGAATTAGATGATTCTAACACTGTGCAGCTTTAGCAGTCTGTAATTCAATTAATTACAGTTAGGACTCAGTTTTTGGTCACCTACTGGGAGATTTTCCAGATCACCTCTCTCCCAGGCTGCTTTGGTACCCTTTGATGTGCTTTAAATTGACTTGCTGCTTTGGCCCAATTAAAGCATTTATCACACTCTGTTGCGTTTGTCTCCCTATTGGATGGAACTCCTTGAGGGAAGAGACTATTTCTAAATTCATCTTTGAATTCTCAGTGTCTACCATAGTCCCTGACTCACAGTACAATAAAAAATTAATGTTTAGTTGGTGTAAGTAAACTCAGGATAACAGTAACTTAAGCAATGTTAAAATATAGTGATTTGCTAGTGAACTGAGGTGCATTTCATAGATTCACAGTATTTTGGCCATGGAAAGGATGATAATGATAACATAGGCCAGAGATTCTCAACCTAGCCTTCCCCTTATACACTTGATGGATTCCCATCAGTAACAGTAGCTCACCAAAACTGTGATATTTAACCAAGAGAAATTGTGGCATAGGTGGGCAAAGGAGAAGAAGGGAAGAAGGTGATTGACAAAGCCTTCCAAGGGCATCCCAGCAAATCTGAATGTATAATCTATAATTTTAGAGCTGCTAGTTATTTTTCGGTATCTTCATTTTACAAATGAAAAAGCATGAAAAAGTGAAGATAAGAGATGTTTTCAAGGTTGCTCTATTTAGTGGAAATTTTATATTAAAATTGAATTACTTTTTGTTTGCTACCCTTTGACATCATACATGGATATAGTCTTCAGGGCAAACATTTTAAGCAAACAAATCAAAGCTAGGGATCAAAATTAAGATTTACTGCTTTCCAAATTTGAAAGATACATCTGAAAGGAAGAAACTCAGAAGTCTACACCTAGCTTCTTGGGTCTGCTCTGGGAAGTAAGCTTTTTCAAGGTCCACGCTGGGCCCCCAAAGGATGAACAAGGTGATTTCAGACTTTCATGGCTCTGTGCCTATCCAAAACTCTTTTTGATCTGCCATTAAGACCTGAGATCAACCCTGTAAAGGGCTCTGGGTGGCTATGGTCATTGTAAGTTCTTCTTGACTTTGGTCCCAGTCCTTGATATCCTTCACTTAATGAGTACCTATCATAAGCCAGAACCTATTATGGGATTGGTACACAGTGGTGTGATAAAAAGATATAATTCTACTTTTCACTGTAATTAGAACCTACTAGAAGAGGGAGATTAAAATACACACAGAGGCAAATATTAATTCATTCAATATTCATTTATCACCTACTATATGCAAGATGCTAGAGGACTACCAGAAACAAAAGTTTGTGGTCCTTATGAGTCTAATGGAAGAGATGGATGATGAGTAAGGGCTTAATTAATTAATTTAACAAATAAGTATTGTGCACCAGACTTATGCCAAACATTGCTTTATACACTGTGCCAGTGCTAATGAACAAAATAAATAAAATCTAATGGCATTTGCATGCTAATGAGAGTCACACAATGAACACATACATATACAACGACAAGTGCCAAGGAGAAGAAATAAAACTGGGTAAATGAGAGCACTGTAAATAGGGGCTGCTGTTTTAGATGTGTTAGTAAAGGAACACTCTTTTGAGTCAGTGACATTTGAGAAGAGCCCTGTAGAAAGTGAGGAGACAAAGTTGCAGGTACCTGGAGAAATGTCCTCAGCAGGGGGAACTCCTGTGCATACTGGGAACATCCAGGAAGGTCAGTGTGAAAAAGTGAGAGAGGGAAGAATATAAAAAATGGTATGCCCAAAGTTGGTAGCCAGGGGTCAGTTGATGTAACTCATAACTAGAATTTCAGATTAGTTGAAAATTTGAAGTGCTCTGAAGAAAATAAACATGTGGTTGGAATAGAGAATAATGGAGAAGGGCCTGTTTCGTTAGCATTGGTCGAGGAAGGCTCACTGAGAAAGCAAAATTTAAACTGTGTTTTGGTATATTAGATTAATAAGATCCTTAAGATTCTGGAGAGAGTGAAGAGTATACATAAAAGCAGGTCCACAGTCACAACTTGTCTGTCATTCAGTTTATACGTTTATAACCAAGAAAATGATCAAAAACTGAAATCACCAAGAAATAATAACACATTAATTATGCATCCTGGGTTAGAAATTTAATTATATATGCCAAGAAAATCTATAGATCAGCTTTTTGCTTCTTTGTATTGCAAGACTAAAACATCATATATTATAATTAGATTTTCAGAAATATACTGAGCACTGTAATTTACATGTCACTATGCATAAATCTACATGTTGAATCCAAGTGGTCATAATAGGAGATATATTCATTTTCAGTCCAATACTTTATGTTAGACAGTGGTGTAGAAAGTAGTACATGCCATTTACCCTTGTAACAAAGAGAAGATACTGATAAGGAGATTAGGGTGGAATTCTTCTCTTCCAGACTTTAAAATGTTCATAGCAACTCTTCTCTACATCAGAGGTTAGTTTGCTCAGATTTTAATCTCTAAAACCAGGAATGACCTTCAGCTAAACTCAAGGGAACAAAGCGGAATGCAATCCTTGATACTTAACACATGGATATTGAAGAACATAGAAAAGCTTCATGAATTAAAGACTGCATGGATTTAGGGACTTTCTAAAGTATGGTAGCTCCAATTCTCCTTCACATTTCATCTCAAGGTCAGAGAAGATAATACAAAATAACTTTTCAAATTCTACTTTTGCTTACTCTGTTCCCCTAATTTTAAGCCAAATGGCTCTTGAATACTCATGACTTATGAAGGAATAATACAAAACCAACTCTTGGAGAAAAATGAATAATTAAAACATTTCTAATACTTATGACATGATTAGTAGCTTCCAATCTGCATTTAAATGCTTACATAAGATACAAGGTTGGTACTACTATCATCTAACTTTTCTATGAGTTAAATTCATTTTGGACAAGTTGCAAAAATGTAAATGGAAATCTTTATTTCTTGGCTTCTAAAATAAGTCGTAATTTAAAATATTGATTAAACAAATCCTAGTGTGCTTTTCATTTAAAACAAATCAAACTTTTGTCCTTTAAAAAATCTGCTATAAAACCAAGAGCTTTTATTCTGTGGATTTCAACCTTATAGAAAACAAATATAAGAACAAAAATTGAATGCAAATAACTATCTCATGGGGTGCCACACTTGTCATAGAATTTGTGATATATGACAATTTTTCTCTTTTCCCTTTTCGCTTTTCAAGGCAGGCAGAGGTTATTACTTCATGTATCTTCCAATTCAAGCCCTGGGCAGCCTATAGCTTTTCTAATCAGTTTTATTCACCGGTTTTTATAAAATCTGTATTTGGCAGAAAAGTGCTTTTCCTTACATTCCAGAGGGATTTGCCCCTTCTCTTACTCCTAGTTTGTTTGCTTGTTTGTTTGTTTGTTTGTTTTTAATTTGACATGGAGAAAGACTAAGGAAGAAGGAAAATAAAAATTAGGTTAGTCTTTATGTCGTCTTCAAGATGTATGCCCTGGTGTTTCGATCGTGGGGGAGAAGAGGAGAGCTGACTATATTTTATGTGTTTTGTCCTAAATCCTTCCCACAGCAGCAGCCACATGTGTTTTACTGTACGAAAAAGTAAGTGCTTGCTTGCTCTCTCATGTTTTCTCTGGGCTTCAGCAAATATATAAAAAAAATTTTTTGAACTGAACTTTTTTATTTCTTTGTAAATCAGTGAGTGTTTCCTTTCACACTATATAGTTACAAAACACCCCTGGAGTTTTGTCTTTTTTTCTTTGTCTTTTTTTTGAAACAGAGCCTTGCTCTGTTGCCCAGGCTAGAGTGTGGTGGTGTGATCTCGGCTCACTGCAACCTCTGCCTTTTGGGTTTAAGCGATTCTCTGACCTCAGCCTCCTGAGTAGCTGAGACCACAGGCACACACCACCAGGCCCAGCTGATGTTTTTGTATTTTTCAATAGAGATGGGTTTTCGCCATGTTGGCCAGGCTGGTCTCGAACTCCTGACCTCAGGTGATCCACCTGCCTCAGCCTCCCAAAGTGCTGAAATTACAGGCAAGAGCCACTGCACCCAACTAGTTTTTTATTTGATAATTAAAAGTTACAAAGAGAATGACCCAAATCTCTAAAGCGTTTTGGTTACAAAAATAAAAAGAAATTTGGTGAATCTCTTCTAGTTTGGTGTGTCAGCCGCGCGAGCCCTGAGATGTATTTGTTGTGCTCCTGTCAGTTATGAAATTAATAACTCTTGCTTATGAGTGTTATTTTTCAGGGATCACAACTAAGGCCTAGCTATTAAGTAGAGGAAAGAAAACATCTAGGGAGCACCATCAAATAGGAAGGTGTCCTCGGTATTAGAGATGGTGTTATATGCACAATGCCAGTATCTCTTTGGGTTCTTTTCTTAAAGTTGTGACGTTTGCCTGTGAGAATATACTTTCCGTCAGGTCAGAGACCATGTTGGGTCTCTTTATGTAGAACCCAGCACATTGTGTGGCACATAGTTGGCACTCTCTTTGTATGTGTTGTTTGAATGAGTGAATGAATGAATAAAGTTGGCCTAGCAAGACTTACTGTCATGGATTATCCTTAATGCAACAAAACAAAACAAAACAAAAGCCATCTAACCTAACGTAATGCAAAAGTAATGGCTACCTTAGGATGTCACTTTGCCTTTCTGTGTGTATGTAGCTGGCTCCTACAAGTGTAGTGCTCTCCAGGGTCAAGAAAGAATGTGAGGTGTTGGTTTTGATAGTCATAGCCCTGATTCGATTGTCTGCATTCACTTTGCTGTTTTAACTTGTGAATTGAATCGGACAAGCTATCGTCAGAATACAACTGAAAAGGTTTTTTAAATGGGTGGAGTTGCTATAAAATTGCCTCCCTCCACACACATACCTATATGCTATGTTTTTAAATTTTTTAACCATAAATACATGAATGACAGGACTATGTCCTAATCAACAAATTAAAATTGATTTAACTTGAACTCACTCTGCACTACCAAATGTGAACTTAACCTTAAAAATTATATTAATTTCATCCATACCTTACTTCTAGTTTATTCAGTTGAAATCTTTTTTTTTTAAAGATTGAATTTTGCCAAGTAATATACTAACTGAATTCAAACACTTGTCCAATAAAAATAAATATGCCCAAAGACCACTTGAAAAAAATCATGAGGGATTGAAACTTATTTTGTAGTTATATTCAAGTATCTACCTGTCTTGGATAGAAAACTAGGGTATCTAATTTTCATTGATGGTAATTTTCCTTAGAAACAATATAACTAGTCCAAGTCTAACTGTTTGTGCAACTTTTGTTTAGTTCCCCAGTGTGGCGATAGTTATATTTCAATATAACATCTTTTGTTTTTAAATTAACCAAAGGATTACCTTTAATAAAAAATGATAGAATAATGGGAGTCACACATGGCTAAAGATTTAAACCCATAAAATAGATGGAGAAAAATAGCATGAAATCACAGCTGGGTCTATTTAACAATAATGAAGAAAAAATGGGGAATATAGTTGAGGGACTGCTGAAAGTGATTTTTGAGGAAAAACGGAGAAGAGCAGTAATTGCTGATGGACAAATAACCTGGCTTCCAAAAAAATGACAAAGGTGTCTTGGGAAACTATAGGGCAATCTATTTGTTGTTGCCTCCTGGCCCATATATGTATTTTAAAATATATATAAAATATGTATATACATATTTTTTAAAAATAACGAGATATTGGCACTTAGAAAAGAAAGTGGTGATCCCAGAGGCTACATGGAAAATCACTAAGAGTGGACCTTGCCGAAGTTCAGACATATGCCATAGTCTGATTATATATTCATGACCACACAACTCTCAGATGCCTTGTGGAAAATGTGGAAATACATAAAGTAGATGATTGCACTGTTGGATTTCTAGTAGAAACACTTCTCCAAGGCAGTTTGGTTCATGGTCTTGTTCAGCACTGTTACCAATATTTTGAATGAGCACCATAGATATATTTTAATAAACTTTACAGGTGACTAAGCTAGGAGAAATAACAAATAATTTGGCCAACCATACCAATATTCTAAAATTATTCCTAGCTTGAATGGCAGGTTACAATAAAAGAGAGAAAATTTAGAGGAAATGAATGTAGCCTTCATTTATTAGATTGAATCAAATTAGAATGCTGATTGCATATTGATTGTACTGGTGTATGACTGGAATAATCTGGTTTAAGAGTAATTTATTTGGAAAAGATTGAGGACTTTATTTATTAGGTTGGTGCAAAAATACTTGAGGTTTTTGCCATTGAAGGTAATATCAAAGACTGCAATTACTTTTGCACCAACATAATAATGCACCATGAGCAGTGTGATTACATTATCAAAATATTATAAAAACTCTCTTGAAAATTAAATACAAAACTATTTAATATTAATACTGTAGAAAAACACTAATCACCATACCCTAGCAGGGATTATTTAAAAAATATTAGAATAACTGTATTGGTATATTAATCATGTTAATAATGTTTTAAAACATGATGAAAATTAAACTCAATACAATACAAAAATTAACTAAAGATGGATTAAAGACTTAAATGTAAGACCTAAAATCATAAAAAAAAACCTAAAAGAAAACCTAGGCAATATCATTCAGAACATAGGCATGGGCAAAGACTTCATGACTAAAACACCAAAAGCAAACAGCAACAAAAGCCAAAATAGATAAATGGAATCTAATTAAACTAAAGAGCTTCTGCACAGCAAAAGAAACTACCATCAGAGTGAACAGGCAACCTAGAGAATGGGAGAAAATTTTGGCAATCTACTCATCTGACAAAAGACTAATATCCAGAATCTACAAAGAAACAAATTTACAGGAAAAAAACAAACAACCACATCAAAAAATGGGCAAAGGATATGAACAGACATTCCTCAAAAGAAGACATTTCTGCAGCCAACAGACACATGAAAAAATGCTCATCACTGGTCATCAGAGAAATGCAAATCAAAACCGCAATGAGATACCATCTCACTCCAGTTAGAATGGCGATCATTAAAAAGTCAGGAAACAACAGATGCTGCAGAGGATGTGGAGAAATAGGAACGCTTTTACACTGTTGGTGGAAGTGTAAACTAGCTCAACCATTGTGGAAGACAGTGTGGTGATCACAAGGATCTAGAACTAGAAATGCCATTTGACCCAGCGATACCATTGCTGGGTATATACCCAGAGGATTATAAATCATGCTACTATAAAGACATATGCACATGTATGTTTATTGCGGCTCTATTCACAGTAGCAAAGACTTGGAAACAACCCAAATGTCCATCAATGATAGACTGGATTAAGAAAATGTGGCACAGGCCGGGCAGGGTGGCTCAAGCCTGTAATCCCAGCACTTTGGGAGGCCCAGACGGGCAGATCACGAGGTCAGGAGATCGAGACCATCCTGGCTAACATGGTGAAACCCCGTCTCTACTAAGAAATACAAAAAACTAGCCGGGCAAGGTGGCGGGCGCCTGTAGTCCCAGCTACTCGGGAGGCTGAGGCAGGAGAATGGCCTAAACCCGGGAGGCGGAGCTTGCAGTGAGCCAAGATAGTGCCACAGAGCCACTGCACTCCAGCCTGGGCAAAAAAATAAATAAATAAATAAATAAAAAGAAAAAAGAAAAAGAAAAAAAGAAAATGTGGCACATATACACAGTGGAATACTATGCAGCCATAAAAAAGGATGGAGTTTATGTCGTTTGCAGGGACGTGGATGAAGCTGGAAAATATCATTCTCAGCAAATTTATCACAAGGACAGAAAACCAAACACCGCACACTCTCACTCATAGATGGTAATTGAACAATGAGAACACATGGACACAGGGTGTGGAACATCACACACCGGGGCCTGTCGGGGGGTGGGGGCTGGAGGCTGGGGGAGGGATAACATTAGGAGAAATATCTAATGTAAATGACGAGTTGATGGGTGCAGCAAACCAGCATGGCGCATTGTATACCTATGTAACAAACCTGCACATTGTGCACATTAACCCGAGAACTTAAAGTCTAATTTAAAAAAAAAAATGATGAAAAACAAATTTGCAGTTAGCAGTGTCTCTCAACTGAGACACCATTGGTAGTTAAGGCGCTAAGTTTATTTGTCATATAAAAGGTTTAGTATCCCTAGTTCCCAGGAGCTAAATGCCAGCTTGAATCACACTGTGTTAACTGAAAATACCCAATGAATTTCCACATTCCCTTTTTAAAGTCAGTTCTATCTCGTGTAGCTGAAAACCATCAGTGTCCAAAAAAGTAGGATAGTTCAACATTAGAAAACAATTTACTGTGGCTGGGCATGGCGGCTCATGCCTGTAATCCCAGCACTTTGGGAGGTCGAGACAGGGGGATCACGAGGTCAGAAGATCGAGACCACAGTGAAACCCTGTCTCTACTAAAAATACAAAAAATTGGCCGCGCGCGGTGGCGGGTGCCTCTAGTCCCAGCTACTCTGGAGGCTGAAGCAGGAGAATGGCGTGAACCCGAGAGGCGGAGCTTGCAGTGAGCAGAGATCATGCCACTGCACTCCAGCCTGGGCAACAGAGGGAGACTCTGTCTCAAAAAAAAAGAAAAAAGAAAAAAGAAAATCGTTTACCTAACTCTTTACACTAACAGATTAAAGGAGAAAAAAACATATCATTTTAGTATATATTGATAAAGGCATGTGATGAAAACATTAATATCTGATTAAAAAACAACTTTTAGTAATCTCTAAATAGAGGACTTCCTTAACTTGATAAAGACTAGGCATCAAATGCCGCCAATGTCAATTTTTTCTTTTTCTTTTTTTTGAGACGGAGTCTCACTCTGTCGCCCAGGCTGGAGTGCAGTGATGCGATCTTGGTTCACTGCAAGCTCCGCCTCCCGGGTTCACCCATTCTACTGCCTCAGCCTCCCGAGTACTGGGACTACAGGCGCCCGCCACCACACCCGGCGAATTTTTTTTGTATTTTTTTTAGTAGAGACGGGGTTTCACCGTGTTAGCCAGGATGCTCTCGATCTCCTGACCTCGTGGTCCGCCTGTCTCGGCCTCCCAAAGTGCTGGATTTCTCAAATATTATATTTAGAGGCGAAAGAGTGAACATTTCTGTTCATATCAGACACAGCACAAAAATTATTTAACCAATGTTATAAAACAATAGGTAACAAAATATTAAATAGAAACTGTCAAAATAATCATTTCCAGATTGATTATCAACTACAAAGCTGTTAGATGATATTAGTGAATTTGCTAAGGTTATACAACCTTTCATGTGCCCAAATCAATGATCCTATTTCTAAAGAATGTCCAAAAATAAATGAATCCCTTATATTCAAACAATAAGTTAAAAAATTGATGGAAAACTAACTTATAATAAAGAAGGAATTTTAAAAATAGAAATGAAAATAGGAGCAACACAGCTAAAATTATATTTTTGAATGCCTTCTGTATGTCATGTTTACTCTATATTTAGGGAGGGAGATACAGAAATAAACAAGTTAGATTCTCTGTTAGTGATGGTGCTTATGTTCTAGTTAAATCAACAGATAAAATATTTAAATAAGTAAACAAATAGTATGATTCCAGAGAGCAAAGTGCAGAGAAGAAAAGTAAACAGTGGAATAGGACTGAAAGCTACACCATGAGATTCTGGAAGGGCTCTCCAAGGAGGTGACGTGACAGGAGAAACAACCATGCAGCGATCTGGAAGAAGAACACTTTGAGAAGAGGAAAGAGCTAGTGCAAAGATGATCATCTTGCAGGGTGCAAACAATAGCAAGCAGTAACTAGAAGAAAGAAAAGAGGAGAATGGAACAGATGGATACAGGGTGGCAATCAGGTAGTAATGTCTATTTTACAAGATTGTCATGAGGATTACATGAGATAATGGAAAGCAAAATACTGTGCAAACTGTAAAGTGACATTTTAATACTATTTTCTTAAAGTTTCTATTGCACTCAAAGTCATTTCTCGAGTATTATATTGTTTGGGAAGTCACATCGTTCTGTATTTAAAAACATACATTCCAGAACCCATCCTGCCTGGGTTTGAATCACAGCTTTTCTACTTAATAGCTCTCCAGTGTCCCTCAAAGGTACTTGAATAAGTCTCAGTTTTCTTATTTGTAAAATGGAAAATAGTAGTAACAGCACTGACCCCATAGAGTTGTTGGTTTTAAATGAGTTAATGTGTATAAAGCACATAGAACAGGTCTGACATACTGTAACTACCCAACAATGATAATTATTTATTTGCTGAGTCCTAGAGGCAAGGACAGAGAATGTTTGCTGCCTTCAGGCTATATGAAGAGGCAAGGGCTCAGTTTATTTTGGTATCTCCAGAGGCAGGAAGCACTTGGAGACACCTGGAGGTCCAAATAAAAATTGTCCTGTATACTCACCTAATTTGCCATCCTGCTCTTTCCCCAAATCACACACTTCTTGATGCTTCAATTAACACTTTTTAAATAATTCTATTAGAACACTAACCACATGAGGTTCAAATTTTCTTCTATATGGCTGTCACTCTAAAAATATGTGTTTTAGTATATATCTTTCCGTACTCATTGCCTATCACAGTGATTGAAAGATATGTGCACAAACATTTGCTGGGTAAATTAGTGGTTTGTCTTCAAATATTGCATAGTTTTAGAGGGTAAAACTAGGTAAATGAGCGAAGGATATAAACTGACATTTTTTATTCAAGAAAAAGTTTCCTACATTTATTCTCTTTAAAATTAGACTCAGGCAGTGCCTTCTGGGAATTAATGAACATCATTTTAGTGGAAATGGACAGGCAAAATAGAATGACAACTTGTAAAAGTTGTTACAGATGACCTTTGAGATTCAGTGATAGTTTAGGACAGGAATTGGAGTTTATGTAGATGTTCAGCTGTCTTATTTTATTTTTCTAATATAAGCTAATCATATACAGAAATCAAATGTGTACTAAATAATTGAATGGGGTAAATATAACCAAGAGTGACTTTTAACTTTTTTTTAGTTCTGTTTAATTGCAATGCATCACATGATGCTGAGAGAGGCAAAAGTGGCTTTAGGGGTGTGAGCTTTGGATCCAGATGGCTGCGTCCCAGTCCTGTCTATCCCTGCTTCATCCCAGCCGTATAACCTTGACCTATTACTGTCCTTTCTGTACTTTAGTTTTCCTCTGTAAAACTGAAAATAATTATAGTCTCTGCCATATAAGGTTACTGTAAATATCAAATGAGAAAACACATGCAAGTGCTTAGAACACGACCAGGTCCATAGTAAGTGCTCAATAATTATTTTATTCTCCACCTCTTCTCCCCAGGGGTGGATTTTACCCAATGCAATAAATGAAAAAATGCATGGGCTTCAGATTTAGACACATATGGATTTGAATTGCAGTTCTGCCACTTACCCTCTATGAAAACTTTGAATATTGCTACTCTCTCTACACTGTACTTCTTTCATCCTTACTATAGGAATCATGACACCAAGTTTGCATGGTGACACATTCCTTTGATTATTCTTTCCTTTGCTTAGTCATTCAGTGTAAAGTAAATGATAGCCTAAAGAGTGCCCAGTACCAAGGCAAGGCTAGGGAAAGAGCTAATATTCTAGGGAAGAAGACAGTTATTATGCAGATAATTTAGGATAACATATTTTGAGTAGGATAACAGCTCATATACACTGAATATTTACTACATGCCAGACATAGTGCTTAGCACTTTTCATGTTTCATTTTAATTAATCTTCACAACAAACTTATAAGGCAACAAGCCTCACAGCAAACTTTCATTTCAATTAATCTTCACAACAAACTTATAAGGCAACAAGCCTCACAGCAAACTTTCATTTCAATTAATCTTCACAACAAACAAAATACAAAACATTATTTGTGTTTTGAAGAATTGAGGCATAAAGAGACTAAATAAAGAGGAATGGAGCTCAGCCTGGTTGATTCTTGAGAACTTAAGCTTAATTAACCACTAGACTATACTATCAATAACAAGTGCATAGATCAGTAATAGTGTCTATAGCAAGCTCTGAGGAACATGAACTTGTAAGGAACAATTGAGACACAGGTGCTTGCAAAGACTTCAAAGAATAGACAGGTAGAAGGCACACCAGGAGAGTATGCGATATGATTAAAAAAAGGATGGAACTTTGTCCAATGCTTACAAAAGGAACTTACATACCAATCTGGTAAAGCAATTTAAGTAATATAGTATTAAGGTCCAGCACAATTATTGAAAAATAGCATATGTTAAATAAATGATTGTGCTTATTAATAGTGGTTATTAATTTCTTAGTACAAAAGGCAAAAATACCCATAGACAGTGTATTAGACAGGGTTTTTCAGACACACAGAGCCAGCAAGATATACAGCTATAAATTTATGAGAAGATGATTTATTAGAGGAATTGGCTCACACAGTTATGGAGGCTGAGAAGACCCACATGCCCCTCAGAACCAGGAAAGCCAGCGGTGTAACTCAGTTTGAGACAGAAAGCCTGAGAACCCCAAGGGTTGCTGGTGTAAATCCCAGAGTCCAGAAACGAGAGAAACTGCAGTTCTGATGTCCAAGGACAAAAGAAGAAAGGTTTTCCAGCCCTAGCAGAAAGTGTGCAAGTTCGCCTTTCTTCTGCCTTTTTGTTTTATCTGGGCTAGGGTGCCTGCCCACATTAGGTGAGGGTGGATCTTCTTTACTCAGTTCAGACTCAAATTCCAATCTCTTCCAGAAACAACCCCACAGGCATAACAAAAAATAGTGATTTACCAACTACAATAGCACCCCCCCCTTATGCAAGGGGGTATGTGCCAAGACCCCCAGGGGCTGCCTGAAGCCAAGGTTAGTAGTGAACCCTCTGTATACTATGTTTTTCTTATACAGTAATGGGCAGGTAGTGTATACAGGACAAAGGGATGATTCATATCCCAGACAGAGACAGAAGGCAAGGGGTTTCATCGTGCTACTCAGAGCAAATCACAATTTAAAACAGATGAATCACTCATTTCTAGAATTTTCCATTTAATATTTTTGGACAGAGATTGACTTCAGGTAACCTAAACCACAGAAATCAAAACTGGAGATAAGGATGGATTACTATATCTGGGTATCTTTTAATTCAGTCAAATTGACACTTAAAATTAACTATCTCAGATTACATTATAAGAAGGTACCAGAAATATTCTGATCATTCTTCCCCAGCTGTGCTAGTGAACCAAGATATTATGACTGTGACATTCAGGTTACCTTTCAGTGACCTACAATGCACAGGCAAAACTTCTTTATATGGACCTGCAATTTTGACAGGCTCACAAAAAGGAGTGAAAAGTGGTAACAGTACCCCAAGTCTTCTTTCCTGATAGTCTTTTGCCTCCAAGTGAGAGGAGAGAAAAGCATTTGTGAATGTAGCAGGCCCTGAATTTCAGTCATGAAGAGAGAATTGTGACATCTTTTTCCCTTTAATATTAGTTGTGAATGTCCTGAAAGACATAAACAGACTGTTCTTATCCATCATCATTAAAATACATGCCTTGAGGTTTTAATACGGATTTTAGTGGCCCAAATAATGCCATATTTTTCTAGCACTCAATCTGATGGAAGAGATGTTCTACCTAAGTAAACTTACAGGTAACAGATGCTTACTCCTGTAGGCCAAAACTTTTATTTTTAACCATTTTTAACCTAAACATAGGATTTATTTCCTTTCCTGTTTCATTACAGTGTATGTTTTCCAGCAAATGGGCTTTTTTGTAAAGGGTAGAAGATAAAACAAATAAGGCAATTGAATTTAATGCACATTACTGAAGGAATGCTGAGATACTTATTTTGTGAACTCAAAGGGAAAATTTGCATCCTTCCAGCTTCTCAGACCTATTTTACTTAGCTGAGTTTGACAGATACATGCCTCTGGATGAATGAGATACTCTGTGACCAGGCAGACATTAATTTCTTCTGATGTCACACATTTTTCAAACACTGCCAGTTTGGCATCCACATGGTAACTACCAACAGGAAAATGTTAAGATGGGTCTATGTTATAGGCCGAATGTTTCTGTTCCCCCAAAATGCATATGTTGAAGCCTTAACCCCTAATGTGATGGTATTTGAGGTGGGCTTTTAGGAGGTAATTAAGTTTCCATGAAGTCAGAAGGGTGGGGCCCCCATGATGGGATTGTCAGCCTTCTAAGAAGAGAAAGAGACCAGAGCATGCTCCCTCCCGCCGTCCCCGACGCCTTCGTGCTCACTTGCTCTCCCTCTAGCTCCTGACTTGTGAAGACAGATCCAGAAGGCTGCTGTTTGTAACCAGAAGAAGGCGCTCATCAGGCAGAATCTGCTGGCACTCTGATCTTGGAAGTGCCAGCCTCCAAATCTATGAGAAATAAACATCAGTTGCTTAAGCTACTCAGTGTGTGGCATTTTGTTATAGCAGTCTGCCTTAGTCTATCTGGGCTGCTATAACAAAATACCATAGACTAGGTCACTTATAAACAACAGACATATATTTCTTATGGTTCTGGAGTCTGGGAATTCCAAAATCAATGTACCAGCATATTTTATGTCTGTTTAGGGCCTGTTTTTCCTGGTTCTTAGAGAACACCTTCTTGCTGTGTCTTCACATGGCAGAAGGGGCAAGGCAGCTCTCCGAGGCCTTATCGCCAGAGCCCTCTTGACCTAATCATATCTCGAAGTCCTTACCTTCTAATACCATCACACTGGTGATTAGGTTTCAGCAGAGGAATTCTGGAGGGACACATTCAGACCATACCACAGTTGGCGCTAAGAGAGTGTAGCAATCATTACATGATCTTGGCCTTAGCAATCCTCTGTCCTAAGTAGCTGAACAGATTAGCCATAGGCCAGATAGATGTACATGGATATTAGAACTGGATATTATGATATTATATATTACATATTACATATGGATATTATTATATATTACAACTTAATATTATCCATATTAAGGTGTTCCTGTTTTTTGCTTGGTTATATTTATTTTTTCTTCTCTGCATTTAGAAATCTCCATCTTTCATGTACTGACAAGTTTTCAAAACTTCTTCTCTTGGATCACTCCCCATTATTTTCAGAGCTTTAAAGAATATAATTTAATTATGTATATTTTTAAAATTTCTCCTAAATATGTTTCAAGATGAGATTTTTTCATCTTTGTAAACTGTAAATTTTCCAAATGTGATGGAGTTCTAATCAATTGTCTTATATTCAAATAATACTTTAATGATCTAATGTTGATGTGAGCCTTTGCCTATTTTGCTCTGTCTTTATTTTATTGTTTGTAATGCTGGCCCTGGGGTTTAGAGTATATATCCTTAATTTAACACAGTCTTCCTTAAAATAATATACTTATAACTGAAAATATACTTCCCAGTGCTCCCTCCCATCTTTGGTGCTATTGTTGTATCTATAAACCCATAATTATTGCTACAAATTTTGCCTTAACCCAGAGGTCACAAACTACAGCCCTGATGCCAAATCTATCTTGAGACTTAAAATTGGCTTTTACATATTTAGATAGTTGACAAACATGAAAGAAAAATATTTTGTGACACGTGGAAATCATATTAAATTCAAATTTCAGCATCCATAAGTGAAGCTGATTGGAGCACAGCCATGCTCATTTACTCACAAATTGTCTACGGACTGCTTTCCTGCTACAGCTGCAGAGTTGAGTAGTTGGGACAGAGACTGGTCTGTAAACTATTTACTATATGGGCCTAATACTTTTCAACCTCTGTTTATAAAGCATTGAAGAAAAATAAAAGGAGAAGTTGTATTTTATATTGACTTTCGACTTAACCATTTGAGGTGCTCCACTGTCAGCCTTAGGTCTTCACTGTGCACCTGTGTCACAGGGGGATTCTGTCTCTTTGCTCTCTACCTTTCCCCCGGGGTAGACTGCAGTTGCTTGTGACTTGATACTGAACAAGCTTGGTGGTGGAGATGAAGGTGTTTCTCTGTTGTCCTGGTCCAGCCTCAGTCTTAGGAAGTCCCTGTGTGTCTGGGTCTCAAGCATAGGGCTTTTTCAGGATCCTGCCTTTCTTTGGTCTGCCAGACTAAATTCAGCCTTCTATCTATGGAAAGTCTTGTGTGGGAGAGTTCCCTGCCCCTTTCCAGTGATAGGAAATCTATAGCAATATACCGATACTATCATAGGATTTCAGGGCTAGGACTGTTTCCTGCCCTCTCCTTCCCACTCCATTCCTGGGGTAGAAGGTTTTTTGCTTTTATCCTTCTCCCAGTTGTAATGGGTCTTCACCTCTTGTTTTCCACCCTGATCTGCTCTTTCTAGAAGCACCTGGTGGAAGTTTGTGGAAAAAAAATCTGTGAGTGTGTGCCACTCTCAAAGGTTATATACTCATGCTTGCTCACAGTTGACCCTTCACGAATTTGTTAAACATTTTAGTTGGATTTCTCTTACTTATTTGAAATAGCACTCAGTATCTGTTCTTCCCACGCTCTGCCACAGGTCAGGGAGCCTGTGTTCACTTTCCAACTCCTCTTAGAGGGGTTTTCACCCTTTTACTACTACTGTTTTGCAACGTTAACTCATACAATATAAACCATAAGTTATTCTCACCTAGCAGAGTAAGAAACTGTGTTCCCAGATGGGAAGACAGACTTAGAAAGCACTTTTGCAGCGTGGTTAATTTTGGGTGCTTATTTGTACATCTCAGCAACAACCAGCATGCATTCCTTAACGATGGAAATACATTCTGAGAGGAAAGAAGTATTAGGTGATTTTATTGTGGGAATGTCGTAGAGTGTACTTATAAAAACCTAGATAGTAGAGCCTACTACACACCTAAGCTGTATGGTATAGCCTATGCTCCTGGGCTACAAACCCGTACAGGCTGTGACTGCACTGAATACTGTAGGCAGTTGTAACACAATGATAAGTGTTTGTGTATCTGAATATAGAAAAGGTACAGTGAAAATACAGCATCATAATCTTATGGGATCAGTATCATATATGCAGCTCCTCCTTGACTGAAATGTTTTTATGTAGTCCATGACTGTATTTGGTTATGCAAACTCTTTTTCTGTTGTTGCTCATATTTCAAATCAAAATCCAAGTTAGAGATGAATTTAAGTGAGTCTGTAATATGGTAGACTGAGCCAACACAGAAACAGAAGATTACAAATATCAAGACGTGCCAGATAAAATTGAACAATTAAAAAACTGTAGCTTAGATTGCAAATGAAGGAGTATAATCTCCAAGTGTCAGAAATTAAAGGGAAAGTGAAAGCTGGAATGGGAGAGGTGAGAGCTGACACTTTAGTAGAAGTAGAGGGAGGGAGATGAAAAGGGAGCAAGGGGTCCCAGACAGCCCCATGCCTGGGGGCAATACAGAACTGGAGGTGAGACATTAGAGTTGCATTATGCCCATAAGCCAAACTGCATTACCTAGTTTGGGATCTGAATATATGCCACCTACTTGGTTCAGGAAACCACCTTTCAAGGAATGTACATAAGGCCAGGCATGGTGGCTCACGCCTGGAATCCCAGTACTTTGGGAGGCCAACATGGGTAGGACTGCTTGAGCTCAGGAGTTTGAGACCAGCCTCATCTCTACAAAAACAAACAAACAAACAAACAAACAAACCAGCCAGGCGTGGTGGTACATGCCTGTAGTCCCAGCTACTATGGAGGCTGAGGTGGGAGGATCACTTGAGTCTCGGAGATCAAGGCCGCAGTGAACCGTGATTGTGCCACTGCACTTTGGCGTGGATGACACAGGGAGATGATGTCTCAGAAAAAGAAGAAAAAGAAAAGAAAAAAATGTACATAAAATGAGCTGCAGGCCAAGGCATACTGGAGATGGTAAAATGAAAGATAGCACTCTTAAACATTTATTTACACTGGTTTCTCATAGAAGAAACAGTCCCTGCCAAAAGTGTGCTCACAATTAAACATTAAAAACGTGAGGAGGAGCCAGAATATGGGGTGAATCAGTGCACACAACAAACCGACACGTTAATGAGGCCTGTGTTTCAGGCAGAGGGAACAGAAATCTCGAGGGAAAAGGTTATGTTTGAAGAGTGGAGAGATCTTGATACAAAAGTCAGAAACTATAAAATAAGCATATTTATAATTATTAAAAATATGTATTGTAAAAGAATAGAAACTATAAAGTAAGAACATAGCACTGAAATAATAATAGGTAAATTTGAAAAAAAGATTATTTTAAAATATAAGAATACTGAAGAAAGATACTTTTAAAAATAAAATGGCATCAAATTTTATATTAAAGTTAAAAAACCAACATTTTAAAATTATAATACCATTTTTATGTACTCACAGAAAAAAATAGCACCATTTTCCTTTAAACTGATGCTATAGCCTTATGTCTGAAATGACTTTTGAACTTAAAAGGAAGCTATTGTGAGTTAGGTATTAAAACAGCCAGTTTATGTTTGCCTTTTATTTCCTGAGACATTGATCTGGTCATCCTTTGCATTCAAATCTTCAGTGGCTTCTCATTGTCTAATATTCTTAATATGGCTGGCCTGCTGGGTTTTGTGGAATTGGGTCCATGGTTTCTTTGCCAGTTTGCCCTCTCACCACTTTGTAAGTATTTTTTAACTTTTCCCATTTATAAGCATACCCTTCTCCTCTTGAATTTGCTGTTGCCTTGCCCAGAAATGCTTTTTCCTCAGATAATAACTTACCCTGAGCTTCATTCAATCTCTTGTTGCTCATATTTCACCTCCCCAGAAGTATTATCCACCATATCTAAATTGTCTTTTCCCTACTCCCATCATTCTTTATTCTCTATCCCAGCTTAATTTGTTTTTATAACATTTTTATTAACTGACCTTATGCCAATATTTATTTGTGTATAGCTTTTCTCCTCTACTTATGATGTCCCAAATGCTAGAACACAGCTTGGTACATTGTAGGTTTTTATCAAATATTTGTTGAATAAATAAGAATAACCTCAGAGTCGTGTTGTGTTGCTTTCTGCGGGAAAGCTCTTCCCTTCTTCTTCTTCTCTTTACCTGGCAAATGTCTACTTGTCTTTTTGGCACTCAGTTTCCAAATCCTCATGAAATCTTTTCCTATTCCTGCAACCTACGTTATTTCCTTCTGCTTTTACTTCCAAAGCACCTATATACCCTTTTGTAAATGCATTCACTTATCACAACAAATTCTTATTGAGGGCCCAGTATATTTCAGCCTCTGTTTTAGGTTTTGGGGCTGCAGCGGTGAATACAACAGACACAATCTCAACTCTCAGGAAGCTTCTACTCTAGTGAGGTGGGGACAAGGGGCAAACAAGCAGGATAATTGGAGAAGCATGGCCCAGTCAGAGGAAACAGCAAGCGTAAATTCCCTGAGGCAGTAATGATCTAAAGTGTTGGAGGAACAGCAGTGAGCCCAGTAGAGCTGGAGCAGAGAAAACAAGGGAAAGGACAGCAAGAAATGAAGTCAAACAGAGAGAGAGAGAGAGAGAAAGAAAAAGAGAGAAAGCAGGGGGTGCATGAGGCTCAGGGTTACTATTTTAAAGACTTTGGCTTTTACTCTAAAATACTAAGCCACAGGAGGAATTTTGTGGATTACTGACATGATTCAACTTATGTTTGAATAAACTCACTCAGCTATGTTGATCATAGAAAATAAAGACTAGACAGATTAGTAAGAAAGTTATTTAAAGAATTCAGGTCAGAGGTGGTGGTGGTTGGGATCAGGTTAGTAGCAGAAAAGATAATGAGAAGTGGTCAAATTCTGGATACCTTTGGAAGTCTTAGTAAACAGGTTTTCTTCCCCCTCAACTTTTATTTTGGAATCAGGGAGAACATGTGCAGGTTTGTTAGAAAGATATATTACATGATGCTGAGGTTTGGAATATGAATTAATCCATCACCCAGGCAGTGAGCACAGTACCCAATAGGTAGTCTTTCAATTCTTGCCCCTCTCTCTCCCTCCCCTCTCTTGTATTCTTCATTGTCTGTTGTTCCCATCTTTGTGTCCATATGTACTCAATGTTTAGCTCTCACTTGTAAGTGAGAACATGTGGTATTTGGTTTTCTGTTTCTGCATTAGTTTGCTTAGGATAATAGCTTTCAGCTGCATCCATCCAGTTGCTGCAAAGCACATGATTTTGTTCTTTTTTATGGCCGCATAGTGTTCCATAGTGTCTATGTATACTGTATTTTCTTTATCCAATCCACCATGGATAGGCAACTAGGTTGATTCCATGTATCTGCTATTGTGAATAGTGCTGTGATGAACATAAGAGTTCATGTGTCTTTCTGGTAGAACAAATTATTTTCTCTTGGATATATACCCAGTAATGGGATTTCTGCATTGAATAGTAACTCAACTCTTAGTTCTTTGAGAAGTCTCCAAACTTCTCCAGAATGGCTGGACTCTTTTACATTTCCACCAACAGTGTATAAATATTCCCTTTTCTCTGTAGCCTTGCCTTGCCAATATCGTTTTTTTTTTGTTTGTTTGTTTGTTTTTTTTTTTTTACTTTTTAACAAAAACCATTCTGACTGGTGTGAGATGGTATCTCATTGCGGTTTTGATGTGCATTTCTCTGATGATTAGTGATGATGAGCATTTTTTCATGTTCATTAGTTGCTTGTATGTCTTATTTTGAGAAGTGTCTGTTCATGTCCTTTACCCAGCTTTTAATGGGGTTATTTGTTTTTTTGCTTGTTGATTTAAGTTCCTTGTAGATTCTGGATATTAGACCTTTGCCAGATATATAGTTTGTGAATATTTTCTCCCATTCTGTCAGTTGTCTGTTTATTCCCTTGATGGTTTCTCTTGCTGTGCAGAAGCTCTTGAGTTTAATTAAGTTCCACTTGTCAATTTTTATTTTTGTTGCAATAGGCTCAAGTGATCCTCCCACCTGACTAGCTAGGACCACAATCACTCACCACCACACCCAGTGAATTTTTTAACTATTTATTTTTTGTAGAGTCAGAGTCTCACTATGTTGCCTAGGCTGGTCTTAAGCCTCTGAGCTCAAGAGATCCTCATACCTCAGCCTCCCAATATGCTGAGATTACAGGCCTGAGTCACTGCGCCTGACCATTAGAAACTATTAATAGAGGTTGCCCACCATTCTGTGTGAAAAGTTAATTCACTGCCAAGTGATGGTACATATTTATTTGATATGAGTGTAGGCAGTTTTAGTACAATGGATGCTAAGCTTAACATCTGGGCAGCTACCAATATGAAGAAAGTCATGAAAGATAACATGAAACATGTAGGTTGCAGATTAATAAGCTTCCTTTGAAGGGAGTGTTTGATTGAGAGTGTTTGAAAATTCTGAAGAAGGAAGTGAACTAATCTGAGTGGTATATTTATTAACTAATGTGAAAATTGGTTGCAGGATTGAATGTATGGGGAAGATTCATGCTTTATAAACATTACTCTGAGAGATTTTATTGGATGGTCCTTGAACAAAACTTTCATGGTAAAATAAGTTAGAAAATAATGGGTTTCCCAAACACTGGATTAAACATACTTGAAGGTGTTTCTTTACAGTAGGCTACAATATGCTTTGTGAATCTCCAAGTGGTATGTAATATGCAGACTATGAAACTCTGTTCATAGAACCCGATCATTCTTTGAAAGAGTTTGAGGATATTGGATTCTATTATTATAGTAATCTGGATGATCTGACCTTAACTTGAGGAGGAGTAATGGGAATGAAAGGAAGAAAGAGATCTTGATGGCATGCTTTATTGACTAATATGAGGTGAAAATGAGAAAAAGGAAAAAGTTCAAGAGGAAACATGTTGGTCCATGAAGTTGATGAGTTTAGCTCAGCACTTAATGAGCTTTAAGATGCGGGGGAAACAACCAAGGATAAATTGGGACTCTGATATATGAAAAGTGTTCTAAGTTAGAGGCAAGTTTCAGAAGCACAGATGCCAAATAATATATAATGATAGAGAATAATCTCAAAGGAAGTAGAGCAAGAATTAGCAACATTACAGAAGTAATAGCTATAGATTGTTTTCAGAAAAAAAAATGCAGGATAGAACAAAAGACTACTTGAAGAAAAGCTGTGGCAACAAATAGTTGAAAGTAAGGATGTTTTGTTTGACTAGCATCATTGACAGTGTTCAGACTGAGACATGAAAACCTAATAAACTCAGCATATTTATTCACTATGGCAATAAAGTGTGATGCTTCCTTCTGAAATCCTGGCATACTCGGGCTACTTGAGCAGTCGGTGATTTTTGACAAGCCAGGAATTCCTCACTGTTTTAGCTTTCTCTTTTCTCAGGCGGGTATTGCCTCATAATTCATTGTGAACACATCAAGATCACAATCCCAGGATCCCATTTCCTCTTCTCCACATTCTCAGACATCTAACTTTTTTCTACACCTTGTAAACCACCCTCCTAGAAGCAGCATTTGTTTCTTAGAGCTGTGCTTGGCTGCACTTGCAGGCGTATCATGCAAAGTGTAGGAATTTATAGAATGGCTAAAAGGCTGAAAAGCGTCATCACCAGAAACAAAACCTTAAGAAAAAAAAAAGGAAACTGAGATTACATAAAAGGCAACACAATATGTCCTTTGTTGTATTATATCCTTTGCATAATTAGATATATTTAATACCTATATTTATATTTAGAAGGAAATGCATGTAGCAAAATATGTAGATGCATTTTCAAGGTCAGAATATGGAGTCTGGAAGAGAAATAAGGAACAGACGGTAAGCTCATAGGAAAATTAAGTCAGCCAGCTTTCCCCAGATGGTCACCTTTATACTGTTTTTTGTAGCTTGTGAATTAGGCACCTGTGTTTTCTTCAATTCACTCTCTGCCATGTGAATTCTTGCATTTGACATTTTAATGGCAAATAAAAACAATAAATCCTGAATATTTTTAATAAGAAACATGAGTGCTTTATTCTTATCTTTAATTTGAATGAAATTAATGTTTTAGAATTTCTAAAATGCATATGCAGGTATAGTGGTGAGCTCACATACAGGATTTCTTTTTGCATTTTTCTGGAGACTGGCGTGGGTAACCTTTAAGATCTTCTCCATTTTAACATATGTATAACATATATTTTCTATAAAGTGTTTTCTTTTTCTTTTCTTTCTTTCTTTTTTTTTTTTCAGACAAGTCTCACTCTGTCAGCTAGGCTGGAGTGCAGTGATGCAATCTCGGGTCACTGCAACCTCTGCCTCTGGGATACAAGGGATTCTCCTGCTTCAGCCTCCTGAGTAGCTGGGATTACAAGTGTGAGCCAACACACCCAGATAATTTTTGTATTTTTTGTAGAGACAGGGTTTCACCATGTTGGCCAGGCTGGTCTCAAACACCCTACCTCAGGTGATCCATCTGCTTCAGCCTCCCAGTGTTGGGATTACAGGCATGAGCCACCATGCCCAGCCTAGAGTGTATTTTTAAAAGGAGATCTATAATTAATGATAAGAATAGCCACACTGATTTTTATAACTAATTCAGTTACAAATGTTTCTTGAATGTGATCATTAAATTAGGTATTATATATCCCCCCCACCAACTCCCATACATGAGAAGAACATAATGCCTTTTATATAACCAATGATTTTCAGGTAAACAATGTGTTTTTCTCAGTCACTGCTTTCAAACTTCTTTGGCATTTGAATTTGCATTCCATTATGGAAATGTCAGATAAAGATAGTAAGGCTGCCCTGAATCGGTGCTTGATAAACCAGCATAATAATTTCCTGTTTCATTTGCATTGTGTATATGCATTAGTAAGTGTTGACACTGAGATGCACATAGAAGAGAAGGAATTCCTAAGACTTATTAATTTTTTTCTTATCTGTTAATAAATATAACAGAAAAATAAATACGTTTAAAGCATTAATAAAATGTGATGAAGTACTTGCACCTGAGTTAAGGTATTCAATGTATGTATTATTAAAGATAAGATAAAAACACTCAGTAAATTATGACAGGAATAGTTCATGTTAATACCACTTGAAAAACAGTGCCTTCCAAATAAACTTGTTTATGTATGAGTAATTTGTTTTGCATTTAAAAAAATGTGAATTAAGTACCGGGTTCTTACTTATCTTGTTCAAAAGATAAAACAAAGCTAAGCTTATTTAATCTTCTCTCAAATGGAACAAAACCAAGCTATTTACTATAAATTCAAAACCTTGTTGAACAAACCATTTCAAGTTTATTGCATTTGCCTGTTTATTTTGAGTCAATTAGATCCTAATGACTCACCAACTAGAAAAGGTACAAGGATAATTTTCAGGAAATCTAGTGGTCTGCGATTAAATTTGTTTTCATTTGGCAAGGAAACATTATGTTATTTGATCAAATATTAAGGTGCTATATCTCTTTCCATATAATTTAATGTCTTGTTTATAAATTATAAAATTAATCCTTTATGCTTAGAGTCTACAACCCAACCTCCAAGCTTGCATTTCCAAGCTAGGCCCAGTGGCGTGTACCTGTAGTCCCAGCTACCAGAAGCCTGAAGTGGAAGGATCTCTTTAGCCTGGGAGCTCATGTCCAGCGTGGGCAACATAGCGAGACCTCATCTTCTCCCCATCAAAAAAAAAAAAAAAAAAAAAAAAATAGACAAACTTCCATCTTGTTGAACCTCGTTAAAATCACATTTGAAATTTTTCTGACACATTTTCATGTATGTAAAGATTGAATTTTGATTATAGAGTCAGTGAACATGTGTACTGAATAGCATTGAGCAAGGCAAACTTTCCCCCAAATATTTCCTCCATCTTCTGGACAGGTGTTTTCACTTGACAAAGGAATAAATAGAATGTGTTTTTAAAAATTAATTTGTACTTAAAAATATTTGCACAGAGAATAATTCCTGCTTTGATGGTTTCATTGGTGAATTCTGCCAAGCATATAAGAAAGAAATACTATCAGTTCAACACAAACTTTTCCAGAAAATACTAGAAAGGGATCACTTTTCTCATTTTAGTTGTACAAAATTACCCTAACAAATACCCAAACCAGACAAACACAATATAGGAAAATAAATCTATGATAAATATTTCTAATGGATATGAATGTACAAATGGCTAACACAATTTTAACATCTCAAATTCAGCAGGAGATACACAAAAAGGATACACATACAAAAGATAATGTATTCTGATCAAGTGGAGTTTATTCCCAGAAGGTAAGTATGGTTTAACATATTTTATAATCAATCCAAATAATTTACCATAACAAAAATCATATCATCATCTCAATAGGTGTAGAAAAAGCATTTGAATAATTCCATATCTATTCATGATTTTAAAACACCTAGCAAAGTAAAAATAAAAGAAAGCTCTCTCAACAAAGGGTTTCTGCAAGAAACCTATAGTAGATGTCATACTTAATGGTAAAAGGTTGAATTCTTTACTCTTAAGATTGAGAACAAGGCAAAGATGTATGCCCTCATCACTTCTACTTAGCATTTTATGAGATGTCCTAGTCAGTACAATAAGGTAAACAAAAGAAATGGGTAATATAGATTTGAATGGAAGGAGTAAACTGTCTTTATTGACCCACAATATGATTGTCTATGGAGAAAATCCTGTAGGATCTGCCAATAAAGCTACTAAAACTAATAGGTGACTTTAATAATGGAAGAAAATATAAGGTTCTCTTAAAAATATCAGTTTTATTTCTGTATAATAGCAATAAACAATTGGAGACTAAATTTAAAAGGTAATATTTACAATATCATCAAAACAGGAAAGTACTGAGTCAGATTTAACCCAATATGTGCAAAAATTGTTTACTAAAAGTACAAAACATTGTTGAGAGAAATTAAAGACTTGAACAAATGAAATAATATACCATTGTTCAAGGGATTGGAAAACTGAGTATTGTAGAGATGTCAATTTTTCCCAAATTATTATTAAAAGTAATGGCAAAAACTGCTATTACTTTCACAGTAACCTAATACATAGATGTAAGACAGTCTTAATTAAAATGCCAACAGGTGCTTTTTTGCTTCTTATTTTGTTTTGTTTTTTTTGGTAAAAATTGATGTTAGGTGTAAAATTTACAAAAATGCAGATGACACAGAATAATAGAATTGAAAAGCAAGAACAAAGTTGGAAGGTGTTACGATAAAAATATTTGTGTTCACTCAAAATTCGTACGTTAAAATAATAACTTCCAAGGCCATAGTATTAGGAGGTGGGGCCTTTGGGGATGTGATTAAGTTATGAGAGTGGGGCCCTCAGGAATGGGATTAATGCCCTTATAAAAAAGGTCCCCGGTAGATTCATTGCCCCTTCTGCCATGTAAGGACACAATAAAAGGTGCCATCTGTGAGAAAGTGGACCCTCACCAGACACTGAATCTCCCGGCACCTTAATCTCTGACATCCCAACCTCCAGAACTGAGAGAAATAATTTTATGATTTACAAATTACCCAGTCTATGGTATTTTTAATAGCAGCCTCAATGGACTAAGACAGAGAAGGTTCATACTACTACTTCATTTCAAAAACTATTAAGATACTGTAATTAAGATATAGTGTGATTTTTGGTATAAGTATTGATATATAGGATCAATGAAATAGAATACAGTCCAGAAACAGGCCCACAAATATGTGCTTAATTGATATTTGACAACTGTACCAGGGAAACTCACTGGGGAAAGGCTAATTTTCTTCAATAATGGTACTATAAAAATTGGGTAACCAAATGCAAAAAAAAAGGAATCCCAATCCTTTACACTATAATTAAAAATTAACTCGAAATGGGCCAAAAATGTAAATGTAAGACCTAAACCAATATTATTTTAAATAGAGAGTATAAGAGAAAATCTTTGAGGCCTTGAGTTAGTCCAAAACTCCCTAGGTTAAATATAAAAAGCATGTATCATAATAGAAAAGGATGATAAATTAACAAGTATTAATCTTCAAAAGATAACATTAAGAAAGTTAAAAGAAAAGGAGAAGATTAGGAGAAAATATTTGCAAAACATTTCTGGTAAAGGATTTGTATTCAAAATATATAAATAACTCTTAAAACTCAACAATAAAAGAAAATAACCTATTTTTTTTAAAAAAGAATGAAAGATTTATATAGATACTTCACTAAGGAAGATACACAGGTAGCAAATAAGCATATGAAAAGATAGTCAACATCATTAGTATTTAGAGAAAAAAAGCAAATTGAAACCACAGAGATAATTCTATTAGAATGTTGTTTTTAAAAATATCACCTTTTGTGTATGAGCTTTAAAAAGGTAAACTTTATTCTCTATCATT
Source organism: Colobus angolensis palliatus (assembly GCF_000951035.1). Taxonomy (NCBI): domain Eukaryota; kingdom Metazoa; phylum Chordata; class Mammalia; order Primates; family Cercopithecidae; genus Colobus; species Colobus angolensis. Next base: position 4,415,207 of record NW_012114364.1, on the reverse strand, counting down.
TTTGTCTCAAGTACAGAAAAGTATAGAAATAGATCTTCTTGCCTCAGTAAGCTCTCTTATTAGTCTAAATACCTTAAGTCACCTCTCTCCAATAATTATTTTTTACTTGATAATAAGCTTTCATAGATGTGTATAGATATTTAACTCTGATAAAACATACTTCCCATATCATTAGATATGTTAAAATATAGCATTTATTTAGGTCATTTTCATGACTCTTTCCCCTGGGTCAAATTTTAGTACAACTTTTATTACTTATACATATGAATTTCATAACCATTTAACATCTATATAGTAGATATGTGAGTATTGATTTAGAAAATGTTGGAATCATTATGGTTGGTACACGTTTGTGTATATAGCAATCTATTTTTAATACTAAATCTAAATCTATATTTCTTAAATCTTAACTAAACTTAAATCTATATTTAAGGCTAATTGACAAAAGCAAGTCTAGAAATTTTTAATTAAATATTGAGTAGTACAGTGGCAAAAGATCTGTCCTGGGATTCAGAGTATCTTTGTCCTGGCTTTAACTTCATCACTGATATCTCAGGCTAAGTACTTAGAAATGCTCAACTTTTAGATCATGGGCAGTTACGTTATCTTACTTGATTTTGGTTTGCTCACCTATAAATTTATGAGTACTGATTCGATTATCACTGGAGTAGCTTCAATTTGAATTGTCTATTCTATACAGATTGATTAATTTCAGGCACATAGAAGAATTAAAATTTGGCTGTATGTCTAGGACACTTTTAAAGAATTATTTTTCTTTTACCTTCTTATATTTATTACTAGCTTACCTTGAAACAGGGATCCTCTTTATTTCTTCCTACTCTTTAAGCATTTTCATTTTCCATTTTCCTCTAAAAAGCCAGGTTGGTGTAATACTATATTGAATCCATTCTCCCTAGAACCCACATTGCCCTCTATCACTTTTTTTATAGCCTTTTTTGTTGTTCTGTTAATTTAATAGCACTCTTGATAAACGAACCATCCTTTTAGGCAGAGCATTTATTCTTTAGAGCCAGAAAAGATAAACTCGTCCAAACACTCATTTTATAGATAAAGATGCTGAAGCTGAGATAAATTAAACAAATTTCAAAAATTTCAGTTACAGTTTTGGGACTAGTAACAAGGACTGTTGACTTACAAGTCCATTGTTCTTTCCATAATGTTATAATGCATTTTCCAAGTAAGTGAATGACAACGAAAGGAGGATTTGAATCAAGACAGTGGGTTAAGCACATATGTCCTTATTGCCTTCCATTCCAAACATCATAGCTGCCAAAAAGACATAAAGCAAATAGTAAATGTTAAAAGGCGCTGGAGATAGAAAGGATTTTACTGAACACAAAACATTTTGAAGAATTTCTGAAAGATAGCACACAATAAAATCAGACTGATGAGTGAAAATAATGGTAATAATCACCCACAGTAAAATTTATTAAGCATTTACTGTGTGCCAGGCACAATGCTAAGTATTTTCATGTATTCTCTTATTTAATCCTCAATACACACACACACACACACACACACACGCACACACACCCCACACACTCTGAGGTATGTTCTATTATGATCATTGTTTCACTGAAAATAAAACTTAAGTTGGTTGAATTATCTGAAAAGACACAATTTGCAGATACTGAATTGAGATTGGAGCCAGGAAGTCTGAGCTTTGAGGCGCCTTCCTGATTATCTGTTCTGAAAACTTAGCTTCCCCACCTTTCTAGTTCCTAGCTCCTTTCTTTTTTGTTTTGTTTTGTTTTTCCAATTTTCATTTCAGGTTCAAGGGATGCATACATAGGTTTGTTACATGGCTACATTGTGTGTCGTTGGGGTTTCGTTTACAGATAATTTTGTCACCCATGTAATCAGCATAGTACCCTATAGGTGGTTTTCCAGTCCTCACCTCCTCCCACCCTGCACCCTCAGGAAGGCCTTGGTGTCTACTGTTCCCTTCTTTGTGTCTGGTTCTTAGAAAAAGGAACCCAAAAGCATGAACCTGAGAAAGCAAGTGCAAGGCAACCCCCTCCAACCCCTCATGAAAGCAAGAAAAACCATAAACTCAAAGACAACAGGTGAAAGAGAGTCCTAGATCGAACACTTGATAACTGAATTGGAATCACTAGGTGGATCCACTCTGTCTTCTCTCACTTCTCTACACCGAGAAACAGCAGCACTTGTTGCTAGTTAAAGCACCAGCTTTTTCTCTGAAGTATGACATGCAAATAGTAGAGTGAGAGCTGAGATAGGAAAAGAGGCATAGCAATATCCTCAGACACTTTTCAAAGGCCTGGAGTGACTGGGCTGCCACACCCAGTGACAAACCATCTCTTCATTTTTCCTTGCAGAACACTCCATTCTTTAGCCACTTGCACACCTAGTCCTAGAAACAGGCTCTTATTATTGGAAACTGTATGTACTGACAAGAGTGAAAATACCAATTTTATTATGGAGGTATACAATTTAATCTAAATCTTTAAGTACAAATATTAAATAAAAATATACTAGCTCTTTGAGGACTTCCATCTTTATGAAAGAACTTATCTAAAATAAATTATCCCCAAGAATATAAAATGAATGGAAAGATTTGATTATATGCTTTAGAAAATAAATACCAGAGACAACCAAGAAAATAATAAGCTGCTATGAAAAAGAGACAGTCATAAAAAGAAAGTTTGAAAATAAAGAAATAGAAAATGAAATACTAGGAAAAAGTTAACACAAAAATACAGCAATGTAATATTAAAATATCAGTCAAAATATAATTCAAGCCAAAATTAAATGTGAAAGAGTGATATTTAACTTAGAGAAATGTTACCAAGATGCCATTAGCATCCTAAACCTAGAGCCAACTATGTACCTAGCCCCATAGCTTTGAAATACATGTGTATGAGGCAAAAACTGTTAGCGGGAAAAATGAGCAATTCAACCAATTTCTCAAAGATTGCCAGCTCAAGGAGATAAAATAAAATAAGGCTATTTGAGACTTCAATAAATCATTTAACAAGCTTTAGCATACATATTATATATGTTTGTGTCTGTATTATCTATTATTTTTAAACATCTGTGGATGATTTACCATATGTAACTCCAAAAATGCTATTAAAATCCAAAATGAGAAATAACACTGGTAATTTTCTCTGACCAATATATAACAAAATTAAAATACAAAGTGCAAAAATATAATCTTCTTAAAACCATATCTTTGGGAGGCCGAGACAGGAGAATTGTTTGAATGCAGGAGGCAGAGGTTGCATGAGCTGAGATCCAGCCACTGCATTCCTGCATGTGTGACAGAGCCACACTCCATCTCAAAAAAAAAAAAAAAATCCTTGGAAATTTTAAAATTATAAATAACATTTACTTTAAAGAAGATATCAAAATTAAATGGTAGAAAGAAATGATCTCCTCTATATGAAAAGAAGCAATATGTCACTAGATTGGAATTCTGAAGAAATGTAGGATCATTAAAACACACACACACTCATACACACACAATCTCTTAGCTAGTCAAACTATAAAGAAAAAATACAGATAAAAGCAAGTAATAATAAGTAAATGATCATGAAGCAAAAGATGTTTCAAAAAACTAATTGCTAAATCTTTGAAAAAAAATGTGAATAAAAATTTCCACAACTGATCTCATGTACACAAGCTTTGTTTTATGCACAAAATTATTTAAAATGTTGCATAAAATTACCTTCAGCTACATATATGGGTATATATGAAGTATAAAAAGTTTCATGATTAAAATTGGGTCCCACCCCCAAGACATCTCATTATGTATATGTAAATATTTCAAAATCAAAAATATCCAAAATCTGAAACACTTTTAGTCACAAGAATTTTTGGATTAGGGATATTCAACCTGTATTCAATTGTGTATGTATGCCACATTCTCATGTATTATTCAGTTTTGAAAAATAAGGAAATCCTGTCACCTGCAACAACATGATGGATCTGAAAGACATGATGTTAAGGAAAATAAGCCAGATACAGGAAAACAAATACTGCATGATCTCATTTATGTGTAGAATAAAACAAATTCACCTCATAGTAACAGGGACTATCATGATAGTTACTAGGAGGTGGGGGCTAGGGAGATTTTGGTCAAAGGATACAAAATTTCAGATAGAAAAATAAGTTTAAGAAATTTATCATTAAACATGGTGACTTTAATTAGTAACATTGTATTTTGTTCTTGAAAATCACTAGGAGAGTAGATTTTAAGTGTTCTCACCACAAAAACATGACTAGTATGTGAGGTGATACATATGTTGATTGGCTTAGTTTGGCCATTCCATAGTACGTGTATGTTTCATAACATCACGTTGTATACAATGTTTGTGCAATTTTTATTTGTTGATTAAAAATAAGTAAATTTTACAAATATATACTCTTATTTAAGCTAAAATTATTAATTTAGTTATATTATTTTCAGTTATTTTCATAAGTTTTCATTTTAATTTTAAAATAAAAAGCTTAGTGATGGTCTTGCCCACATAGGAAAAAGTGTAAAAGATTGTTATAAACATAGAAAAATATCTAAAGTCTAGGACTAGGATTTATACTTACTCTATAAAATCCCAAAATGCTCAGAATCACTAATTGTCAGATAAATACATATTAAAGCCACAGTAAGATATATCATACATTAGTCAGAATGGCTATTACTAAAAAGTCAATAAACATAGCAGGTGTTGATGAGGCTGCAGAGAAAACAGTTTATACACTGTCGATGGGACTGTAACTTTTTACAGCTTCTATGGAAAACAGTATAGTGATTCCTCAAACAACAGAAAATAGAACTACCAGTTCTATTTGGTCCAGCAGTACCACTACTGGTTATCGACAAAAAGGAAAAAAAAATCTTTATAAAAAGAAGATACCTGCAATTGTATGTTGATCACACAATAGCAAAGATCAACCTAAGTGGCAATCAATGAATAATTGGGTAACTATAATGGGGTGTATATACACTGTGCAATACTATTCAGTCATAAAAAATAATGAAATCATGTCTTTTGCAGCAACATGGTTGGAACTGGAGGCCATTAAGTGATACAACTGAGAAACGAAGTCATTACCACATGTTCTCACTTATAAGTGGGAGTTCAAATAATGTGTACCCATGGACATAGAATGTGGAATAATAGACCTTGGAGACTTGAAAGGATAGGAGGGTGGGTGATGAAAAATTACTTAATGGGCACAACATACATTAATCAGACAATAATAGCTACATTAAAACCCCAGATATCACCACTATTCAATATATCCATGTAATAAAATTGCACTTGTACCCCTTACATTTAATTTTTTATCTCTCAGTTGTTATTTTATTATTATAAAGTACTCCACTTGGTTTTTAATATTTTAATGTTTTGATAATGTTTAAATATTAAAGCAGAACATTTCTTTGATGCCTAGTCTGTTTGTCATAGATAACTTTTGTTATTTTGAGGTATGTTTCTTCAACATCTAGTCAACAAACATTGAAGAAACAAACGTACCTCAGAATAATAAAAGCTATTTATGACAGACCCACAAACAACATCATACTGAATGGGTAAGAGGTCAAACCATTCTTGAGAACTGGGACAAGATAAAAACACCCACTCTCACTCCTCCTACTCAACATAGTACTGGAAGTCCTAGCCAGAGCAATCAGGGAAAAGAAAGAAATAAAAGGGATCCAAATAGCAAAAGAAGTCAGACTATGTATCTTCACTGACAATATGATTCTATACCTAGAAAATCCTAAAGACTCTGCCAAAAGTCTCCTAGAACTCATAAATGACTTAAGTAAAGTTTCAGGGTACAAAATCAGTGTACAAAAACCAGTAGCCTTTCTATACACCAACAATGTCCAGATCGAGAGTGAAATCAAAAACACAATCTCACTTACTATAGCCACAAAAAAATGAAATACCTAGGAATACAGCTAACCAAGGAAGCAAACGATCTCAATAAGGAGAACTACAAACCACTGCTGAAAGAAATCAGAGATGACACTAATAAATAGAAAAACATTCCATACTTGTAGATTGGAAGAATCAATATCATAAAAATAGCCATAGTGTCCAAAGCAATTAACACATTCATTTCTATTTGTCTGAAATTACTAATGATATTCTTCAGAGAATTAGAAAAAAAAAACTATTCTAAACTTCAAATGGAACCAAAAAAGAGCCCAAATAGCCAAAGCAATCCTAAGCAAAAAGAACAAAGCTGGAGGCATCACACTACCTGACCTTGAACTATACCATAAAGCCACATTAACCAAAACATTTTAGTACTGGTACAAAAAAAAGAAAAAAAAATAATGACACATAGACCAATGGAACGGAATAGAAAACTCAGAAGTAAAGCCACACACCTACAATCATCTGATCTTCAAAAAGCCTGGCAAAAACAAGCATTGGGAGAAAGACACTCTCTTCAATAAATGTTCTTGGGTATAACTGGGTAGCCATATGCAGAAGATTGAAGCTGGACCTCTGCCTTTCACTATATACAAAAATTAACTATAAATAATCTCTTATACTGCCCTGTAGTAATAATGTGCTCGACAAAATAGATGTACTATTCACCATAACAACTTCTGCAAACATCAAGCTTTACTTTGCCCTCTAATTACCCCTTAAATATGTAGATAGCACCATACTGACCTCATCATACATCTCTCAAAGTAATGAAGAAAATGGATGACAGTATGCTATCGCAGTGATAAGATAAAAGAGGAAACATTATTAAGGAGCTTTACAGCAGAATTATATATCAAAGTGTCAGTTTAGATAAAGATATTCATCCATTTGCTAGTATAGGATGTATTTGAGGACAGGAAAAGTTAAATTTGTAGTTTCTTTATAACAAACGCTCCGAAAACACCCAGAAAACTTGATGGGGTGTCTTTTCAGCAATTTCCTGATAGGTTTTCTCTTCCAATTCCCTGAATGCTATAAAAGGGAACTGGGATTTACTGATAATAATTACAGGGGAAAATCTCTCAACTTTTACAATGTGCACAGATGGAACACTACCAATATAAAAGGTAGTTTGTTTTTTATGTACTAAGCTAGGGAAATGTTACAACTGGTATATTTTTGTGCCTTGCATTTTAACATGCCAGCAATAATTATTTAACTCTTATTGAGAGATCATTAGACAGATAAGAAATTAGGGAAGAAAAGGTAAAATACATATACTTCAAATTAAGTTAAACTTGAAGCTCTGTGAAAGGTGTTCTGTTTTTTCACCTAGCTGAATCTGAAATCAATTGAGGTCATAGATGGAATGTAAATAAGGAACAGTGTGGATGGACAGGATGGGAAGCGAGCAGTGCACTGTTGAGTTTTATCTATTGCTAATCTGTTACATAGTGGTTTTATTTTATTCCTACAGCTGTACTTCTACTGTACTTAATTAGGTAGTGCATAAGTGCTCATCATATTCATTTCTAAAAAAGGTTGTCTGCATGTAAACTGTTGTAGTTTGGATAAGGTACTTTAAAATATCTTCCCCAGAGAGCTTAAAAAATGACTTCCCTAAAAATTTTCATGAGTGCTAATAAAATGAACTCCAATCTATTTTCAGGTCATACCCTTCTGTTCTTTTCTACTTCACTTAGACAACTATATTTAATCATTATAAAAAGATGGAGTCCAGTTCCTTAAATCCTCATCTTCTTAGAATGCATATTTGTAAGAATTCTGAATGTTATCAAATAGAGTTTGACATAGCATCATTGTTAACTAGTGAATACAAATACTTATATAAATAGAATATGAAAATGTGATTTAATACAATCAATTCTATTCAACAGTCTTGCCAGACATAACACATACTCTAAAATCAACTACACAATCAGCCATAAAAGAATCCTCAGCAAATCCAAAAAAACCAACATCATATCAACCACATTCTCAGACCACAGAACAATAAAAATAGAAATCAATATTAAGAAAATTGTTCAAAATTATACAATTACATGGAAATGAACCCACCCCTAAATGACTTTTGGATAAACAATGAAATTAAGGCAGAAATCAAGAAATTATTTGAAACTGATGAGAACAAAGATATAATATACCAGAATCTCTAGGACACAGCTAAAGCAGTGTTAAGAGGGAATTTTATAGTGCTAAATGCCCACATCAAAAAGTTAGAAAGATCTCAAATTAACAGCCTAACATCACACCTAGAGTAACTAGAGAAACCAGAACAAACCAACCCCAAAACTAGCAGAAGACAAAGTAACCAAAATCAGAGCTGAACTAAAGGAAATTTAGACATGAAAAACCAGACAAAAGATCAACAAATTCAGGAGCTTGTTTTTTGAAAGAATAAGATAGATAGCGTGCTACCTAGACCAATAAATAAAAAAAGAAGATCCAAGTAAGCACAATTAGAAATGACAAAGGGGATGTTACCACCATCTCCACAGGCAAACAAAAACCCCTCAGAGAGTACCATGAACACCTCTATGCACAAAAACTAGGAAACCTAGAGAAAATGGATAAATTCCTAGAAATATACAATCTCCCAAGATTGATCCTGGAAGAAATTGAATCCTAAACAGACCAATAGGAAGTTCTGAAACTGAATCAGTAATACACAGCATACCAACCAGAAAAAGCCCAAGATCAGACAGATTGATGACCAAATTTGCCCAGATATGTAAAGAAGAACTGGTACCATTCCTACTGAAACTATTCCAAAAAAGTTGAAAAGGAGGGACTCCTCCCTAACTCATTCTATGAGGCCAGCATCATCTGATACCAAAACCTGGCAGAAAGACAACAAAAAAGAAAACTTCAAGCCAACACCCTTTATACACATAGATGCAAAATCTTCAACAAAATGTAAACAAACTAAATCCAGCATCACATCAAAAAGCTAATCCATCACGATCAAAAAGGCTTTATCCCTGGGATGCAACATTGGTTCAAATGTACACAAATCAATAATTGTGATTCACCACATAAACAGAACTAAAAACAAAAACCATATGATAATCTCAATAGATGTAGACAAGGCTTTTGATAAAATTAAACATCACTTCATGTTAAAAAAAAATCTCCAACAAACTGGGCATTGCGGAAATGTACTTCAAAATAATAAGAGCCATCTATGAAAAACCCACATCCAACATCATACTGAATGGGCAAAAGCTAGAAGCATTCCCCTTGAAAATGAGAAAAATACAAGGATGCCTTATCACCACTCCTACTCAACATAGTACTGGATCAGCCAGAGAAATGAGGAAAGAGAAAGAAAGAAAAGGCATCCAAATTAGGAAGAGAGGAAGTCAAACTATCCCTGTTTACACACTATATAGATCTATACCTAGAAAACCCCATAGTCTGTGGGCAAAAGCTCTTTGATAACTTCAGCAAAGTTTCAGGATACAAAATCAATGCACAAAAATCAGTGGCATTTCCATACACCAACAACGTTCAAGTTGAGAGCCAAATCAAGAATGCAATCTCATTCACAACTGCCACAAAAAGAATAAAATACCTAAGAATACAGCTAACTAGGGAGGCAAAAAGATCTTAACAATCAGAATAACAAAACACTTCTCAAAGAAATCAGAAATGACACAAACAAATGGAAAAACATCTTCTGCTCATGGATAGGAAGAATTAATATTAAAATGGACATACTGCCCAAAGCCATTTACAGATTCAGTATTATTATTATCAAACTACAATTCTTGAAAGAATTACAAAGAAAAACTATTTCAAAATTCACATGGAACCACAAAAGAGCCCAAATAGCCAAAGCAATACTAAGCAATGCAAAAAACAAAAAAGCCACAAAGCTGGAGGCATCACAGTACCTAACTTCAAACTACACTATAAGGCTATAGAAACCAAAACAGCGTGATACTGGTACAAAGACAGACACAGAGACCAATGGAACAGAACAGAGAGCCCAGAAATAATGTTGCACACCAACAACCATCTGATCTTCAACAAAGTTGACAAAAACAAGCAATGGAGATAGGGCTTTCTATTCAATAAATGGTGCTGTTATAACTGGCTAGCCATTATGCAGAAGATTGCAACTGGACCCCTTCCTTACACCACAAACAAAAATCAACTCACGATGGACTAAAGACTTAGATACAAATGTTAAAATTTAAAAAAAAAAACCCTGAAAGATAATCTAGGAAATAAAAATGAAAGCTGAAACAGAAAGGAAGGTAAAAGACATAGGTTTAGCAAAGACTTCATAATAAAGATATCAAAAGCAATTGCAACAAAACCAAAACCTGAAAAATGGGACCTAATTAACTTAAAAAAACTTCAGCACAGCCAAAGAAACTACCAACACAGTAAACAAACAACTTACAGAATCAGAGAAAATATTTGCAATATTTTGGTTTTGTAAATAATAAATCAGTATTTAATATTAGATTTAATGCAATCAATTCTATTCAAGAAACAATTTTTTTTTTTTGAGACAGTCTTACTCTGTTGCCCAGGTTGGAGTGCAGTGGCACGATCTAGGCTCACTGCAACCTCCGCCTCCCAGGTTCAGGCGATTCTTCCTCCTCAGTCTCCCGAGTAGCTGGAATTAGAGGCGCCCGCCACCATGCCGGCTAATTTTTTTAGTTTTAGTAGAGACAGAGTTTTGTCATGTTGGCCAGGCTGGTCTCAAACTCCTGGGCTCAAGTGATCCACCCACCTCAGCCTCTCAAACTGCTGGGATTACAGGATTACGCATCCAGCCCCAACAAACAATTTTTAGGTGTCTGCAATGGTCACGATTCTATACTGGACACCAAAATTGGTAGGAAACAGGTGTTCTAGTATTTAGCATAACGAGGACAGGCAGTAGATTGTTCAACTTCCTTCAGACATGCAAAAACAGATTACATTTTTGGAAACAAGAAAATATGAAATAAGCTAATTTCACTGGGATTAGGAATAAGGCTATAGTTGGCTGTAAGGATATAAAAAATATGTACAAAATTAAATACAAAAGTGAGGTAAAAATACAGAAAAAAGGAAAGACAACAAATATAATAAAGAGGAAAAAAATGAAAGCTGAAACAGAAAGGAAGGTAAAACTTTTGATTTCATGATGTCTCGGTTAGTGGTAGGCAAATCAAACTTCAGTTTTAGCTGCTTAGGAAAGAAAATAAGAAGAATTTTTAAAAAATAAAAAAAAAGGGAAAGAAGAAAAAGAACAAAATGCTAAATATAGTTCCTAGGAAAACTGGGAATGCATTATTGACTTTAACCACATAACAGCAATTGTTTAACAAAGAAGGCTGTATCTTAAGCTTTGTATATCTAAAGATATATGTTTATTGCATAGGTAATCAATTTCAAATGAAATAAGTACCTCCAGAGAATCTCTTAAGAACTATAGTTTTTCATTTTGTATCACATATTGTTCCCTTCATTGCAGTAGGTCTGACAAACACTTTGAGCAGTCAATGCCAGGATTTTGTCATTATATAAATTCATGACTCTAGTATTGTAAGACATTTTTTGTGATACACTTCAGTGTTGTCCCAAATTCCATGATCATTTAGCTTTTGATAACAAATATAAAGTTGGGTATTTTCAACAGAATCCTGAGTCAATTTTCAAAATTTAAACACATTTAACTTGAACCAGTTCTTCCTTGGCTTTGCCAATTAGTCTGCATTTGAGGAACACGGCAAGTTGTTGGCAGATTAAAGTAGAGATGAGGCTCAGATGAGTAGGACATATCGATTGTCATGTCTCATTAGTAACTTCTAAATTGACAGTTTCCTTTCATATCACAGTGACAGAAGTACAAAGCATTACTTACCATTTATTTTATGTTGGTACACATGCACTGTTGTATTAGATTTTTAAACTGAGCATTATTTGGTAAAATGTTTAGTCATCTCAAAAAGCTAGTAATAAGTCAGTATTTCATGAGTGTTTTCAAAAATACACCCTTAATGGGGACTTCTGCAATACCGTGCAGGAAATACTGACCTATGGCTAGATATAGTTGTTTACAGCTGTTCTACCTAAACTTTGGTTCCTCAAGTATACATCTTTAAAAGGAGGACAAGGCCGGGCGCGGTGGCTCAAGCCTGTAATCCCAGCACTTTGGGAGGCCGAGACGGGCGGATCACGAGGTCAGGAGATCGAAACCATCCTGGCTAACACGGTGAAACCCCGTCTCTACTAAAAATACAAAAAAATTAGCCGGGCGAGGTGGCGGGCGTCTGTAGTCCCAGCTACTCGCGAGGCTGAGGCAGGAGAATGGCGGGAACCCGGGAGGTGGAGCTTGCAGTGAGCTGAGATCCGGCCACTGCACTCCAGCCTGGGGGCAGAGCGAGACTCCGTCTCAAAAAAAAAAAAGAAAAAGAAAAAGGAGGACATGTAGTACCTTATGAAAGGAAATTTGAGTTACAAAATTTATTTCCTGAAATTTTACATTTCTTCTTCTAACATTGCCACTAACAGAATAGGAAGTGAGGACTCACAGGAGTAAAGGTTTAGGAAAAGACACAGATCTCATAAATGTGTCATATGGGAGGCACAATATATCAAAATCTCATACTTATATTTTCATTTAGACCTCATATTAACTGTATAAAGCTGATATTACCACCTTTTATAGTTTCCACATCTCTCCAACTTTCAGGTCTTTACTCATATTCTCCACCCACTTGGTGCAGGGATGAAACATTTTACATAATCCCTTATTGACCCAAATTTAGGGATCACATACAGAAAGGAAGAGAATAATGGGAGAAAATGCCACCCTCTTATTGTTTTCTTTAAAAATAATTTTGTCTTCAGGATTCTTCTACCTCGTTGTTCTGGGTACCTATTCAATTTCTTGACACTGTTTGCTTATAGATAAGGCAATAGCCACAACTAATTATGAAGCACTGCTAAGACACATGACTCTATTCACTAATACATCATATTTCTGCCTAACATTCATTTGTGGACATCGTCGTCATATAGCTGTGCACGATGTTACACTACTGATTCTTCTTCCACCCAACTGTGCTTTAAAACTGTCCATGTCTCATCATTCCCACTGCCACCATTCTAGTGTAAGCTTCCACCATCTTTTGCCAAGGCCATTATAATAGCCTATTTTCTAACTAGTTTCCTATGTACACCATTGGTCCATGATAATTAGTATTCCAAACTATGTTCATAGGGATGCTTATAAAATGTGAATCACTCACATCATTCTTCTGCTGAATACTCTTCAATGGCTTTGTCTGGCAATTCTACAGAAATCTAATCCTCTAATAAAATCTTTGTCCAAAATCTGACTCCCATTTACTTGTCAAACTTTGTCTCCTCTCCCGCAGTGTGCTGGCATTGGTGTTTTCTGGCTTGTGAGAGCTGAATATTCAAGAGTTTTTCAAGCCACTGATATCATGTTGGTAACTTGAAACTGGCTGTGGTAGGAATATGTACACCACAGATATCAGTAACTGCTGCAAATCAGAACCCTTTTTTGGTCTTTGTTGATTCATTTTGGAGAGCTAGTGTTATTTATTTACCAGCACACCACTGTTACTATTGCTTGTTGCCTTGATTACAGTGTTCCACCGACACAGGTTTTGTCTGACCTTCCACATGTAGGCTTACTCCCTCACTTTAGCATCTCTGCCCTTTCTGTTCTCCTGTCTGGATGCTCCTCCCTTGGATCTTTACATGGCTGACATTTCCAGTCTCAATCCAAAGGTCATTTCCCAGAGTGGCTTCCATGACGATCTTAATCAAAAGACCACTGTAGGTTACTCCAGTGTCTCTATAGCATCAATCTTATCCCTGAAACCTAGTAAAGCACCTTTAAAGTCACCTGCTTCCCTGGCAGCTAGATTGTATTTGGTTGAAAGCCACAGAAAACCAAACAGTGAAGCATATATTTTTTCTCACAGACAAGAATCATGGGGTTGGACATTAGGCCTGTGTCCTTTCCTTCTTCCTACTCCACCATCCTTAGCACTTGGCAGTTATCTTCATGAATACAAAATGGGAATTTTACCTCCAAGGCACCTCAAGGCATTATAACTGTGAAAAGAAAGGGGAAAGAGGAAGGGCACAAAGACGAAAATGTTGAAGGCTTGTGCCAGCAGTTTGTCCGTTTCAAAGGCCTTCCTGGAAGCCATACCCGGTGACTTTATACTTGAAACAACTTAGCAAAATTGCAGTAGAGTCTGGAAAAAGAAGTGCATTATCTTTTCAGTTTCTGTAGTTAAAGATGGCAAGGGATTTGAGGGTTGTGGATGGCTTTGGGATAGATAATTCATATTGTTAGCTTGAGTGCTCAACACATTCTGTGGAATTAGTGAACAGTAACTTTAAATGACCCAGCTGCATCATTATCCACGTTGCAGCTTTGGATGCATCATAAGTCAAATTCCACAGTCTAAATGTCAATGGGGTTAATGAAAACTCATCATTAAAGAATAAAAAGAGAATTGAACTCCTCTAGATCATTGTAAGCTCATCCCTTTTAAATTCTAATATTTTTAAGTTCCAATATTTTGTTCTTGTTTTTGTTTTGTTTATAACGTTCCAGCTATTTCGAAGGAAGTCTTTTGACAATGTGGAACTTTACTATCAGGCAATTGATGATGTTGTGATCATCTTTCAATGATCCACTGTTATCACTATAAACACATTGGTAATACTGTAATGTAATATGAGGCTTTTAGCAGTGTTATAGCTCTTTACCCAAGCTCACAATGGTCCACGTTGCTGTATCTAAAAAATAAACTTGCCACATATCTTTATTGTTTTATTTTGAATCCCTTTTCTGTGGCAGGGTAGAGGAATAAACAAGAGCACAGGCACTGGAGTCAAACACAGCTGGTTTTGGATTCTGGCCTCTCCATTGTTAGCTTTATAGCTTTGGGCCAGATGATTCATCTTTCTGAGCCTTAGTTGTTTTTATCTTTCTTTAACTGAGTAGTATAAATAAGAGTAATCTCTTGATATAATAGTAAGGATTTTACATGGTAATCTAAGTAAGACAAATAAGCACTGAATAAATGATGGCCATTAACTCACTTCGTTCTGGACTATGTATTAAACTCAGTGACCTGTAGAGTGCATTTGTGAACCACTTCCTGCACCAGAATCATCTGCAATGAGTACTAAAAGAACCGATTTTAAGGCTCCACTTCTGCCTCTCTTTTTTTACGTCTCAGTTTTTAATATCCCCTTATATGTAGTTTTGCTTTCTGCAGTTTCACTTTCCAAAATTTCAGTTACCCTCAGTCAATCGCAATCCAAAATTATTAAATTGAAAATTCCAGAAATAAGCAATGCATGAATTTTAAATTGTGCACCATTCTAATCTGGCACCATCACAGTCCATCCTGCCCAAATCTTCCCTTTGTCCAGGATATCCATACACTACCTGCCTGTTAGTCACTTAGAAGCCATCTCAGTTATCAGCTCAACTGTCACAGTATCACAGTGCTTATGTTCAAGCAACTCTTATTTTACTAATCATGGCCACAAAGTGCAAGAACAGTGATGCCGACAATTTGGATATGGCAAAGAGAACCCATAAAGTGCTTCCTTTAAGTAAAAAGGTGAAACAGATCGACTTAATAGGGAAAGAAAAAAAAAAGTCAGATGCTGAGGTCACTAAGATCTGCTGTAATAATGAATCTTCTATCCATGAAATTGTGAAGAAGGAAAAAGAAATTCATGCCGGTGAAGCACCTTAAACTGCAAGTTATGGCCACAGTGCGTAGGTGCTTAGTTACAATGGAAAAGGCATTAAATTTGTGAGTAGAAGACATGAACGCAATCATGTTTTGATAGACGACATTTGAGTTTAGTACTAGCTGTGCTTTTAGGAATCCATTGGGGATCTTGGAATGTACTCCCTGAGAATAAGGGAAAACACCTCTAAATGGTCCACGGGTAAATTTGTATGTTAACTAAAATTTAAGAACCTCAAGCAATGACTTGTTGATCAGATTAGCTTAGAGAAGGAGAAGTTCCTGGAATGATTTTAAGTGTTTGGATTCCTAAGCCACATCTCAAATGGAGCCCAGATTCTAGAGCCGTATTGCCTAGACTTAAATCCTGGTCTACTACTTACGAGTTATTTCCTTGGAGAAGCAATTTTAACTCTATGGATCTGAGTTTCCCCCTCTACAAAACAGAGATAATAATAATACCTACCTCCAAGTGCTGTTAAGAGAAGTAAAATGTTTAGAACAAGGACGTAATCAACACTATATGTGACAATAATGAGTATTAGAAGTAACATTGTTATTAGGATTCCCAGTGTGTACCTCAGGGCATCAGTGATTCACAACATGACTATAGATTATACTCACTGGTGCCTGAAAATCCTGATTCCCAGGCCATGCTGCAGACTGAGGAAGTCAGAAATACAGGTATATATGAGGAGGCAGGATCCAGACATCTGTGTTTTTAGGGCTCCCAGGTAATTCCACTGGGCAGTGAAGACTAGCACATAAAACTCTCCAGGTGACTCTGATGATCATTGAATACTACTTGTCAGAGGTATACTGATAAATAGAATAAAGGTGAATCTTTATTGAGGAGAGAAAGATTAAGAACTCAGCCTCTGACCAAGAAAGCCTACAGCGTACAGAGCTATGGTAAAACTACTGAATGTCAAAGAAGAAGCTTCTAAAAGTAAAGCCATGATTGAAAAAAATAATAATAATAGGCACAGGGTTTAGAATCCCTCAGATCTAGATTCGAAACCCAGATTTCCTACTTGTTAGTGAATTACTTAAACTCTCAATATTTTCCTTGGCATTATAAGGATTGTTATAAGGATAAAAATGGATTAAAAATGCAAAGCTCTTAGCATACAATAACCTCCATATCATAGATGTTCAGTAAAAGTTTACTACGGTTATTATTGCTTTTAGGAGTAAGGATTAATGGAATGGGAAGTGTGAGGGAGAGCAAAGGGGCAAGTGTAATATGCAAGTATTTGCCTTATTCATTGAGAGAGTGGTATTCTTCAGAGGTGGTAGACAATAGGAGTAGGTTCTAGGAAAATAATCCTTCTTGCTTTTGTTGTGCTTACCTGGCAGCCTCTCCAGTTCTTATGTATTATTCCTCCTGATCTGAGTTATACTAGTAAACCCAAACTTCTCTGTTACTAATCAAATGTGATAGAAGTGTTTCATCAAACAAGCATCAGGAGGTTCTGAACAAGAACCTAAGGGAACTGTTATAAATAAACCACACACACTTTATTCCAATAGATTTAGGAATAAAAGTAAGTTGCTGACTTGAAGCCTTCTTTTGCTTCCTTCTGGAACCTGGCCTTGCAGGTTTCTGATATTCTTACAGAACTTAAGGGAATCAGAATGCTGTTTAACACTCCAGCCTCATATCCGTTTATCACTTCCACCTATTTGTTTCCAAAATGGCTAGGTCTGGCTGGAGGAACTTGATCTCTCCCACTTCAGGTTTTCAGACTTCCTTTGGCTTTTACCACCCGCTGTGTATCCCTGACATTATACTGCAAGACTCCCTTGGAGGGGCACCCAGTAGATGGCTTAAGGGGTACCCCAAGATGGTATAGGCTCCAAT
This sequence comes from Colobus angolensis palliatus, assembly GCF_000951035.1. Lineage (NCBI taxonomy): Eukaryota > Metazoa > Chordata > Mammalia > Primates > Cercopithecidae > Colobus > Colobus angolensis. The sequence goes on along the minus strand of NW_012114364.1, from coordinate 4,397,622 downwards.
GGGCACTGCTTTTCAGCTGTCTCCCTCAGACAGAGAGGGCAAGCGGGTCACCAAGTTCATTGCCTGTGCCACCAGGAAAGAGATGCTAGTCTCCCTTCTTTCAGGCACACCCAGTAGCTACAATTGTTTCTGTCAGAGCCTTCCTTACTTAGTTATTGGAAGAGAAGCAAAAGACCCAGTACTGTGTCAAATTAATGATTTAACAATTCTTTAATTTTCTTTTATCTCCCAATGACCTCTTATGAGGACTGGGAAAGTCCTGTGGTGTAATAGGAAAGAGCTGGCTCAGCTTTCATGAGTCTTAATGGAGACATGTCTGGTTTCCTTGATGGCTCTTTTTTGAACAATATTTTTCTCAGCTTTCAATGGTCTTAGAAATTATCTGGAAACTGAAAAGCAAAAATTAAAAAACCAACAACTCGTTTAGTAGATTCTACTCCTAGAGATTTTGGTTTAATTGGTCTGTGGTAGTAGATCAGGTAAAAAAAAAAAAAAAAAACTTCACGGGTGATTCCAATCAGCAGCCTTTGCTAACGACCTCCTTAACACTAATTGCTGTCATCTGTGGGCTTTTATGACTAATTCTGAAACTCCTCAAAGAATCCCATTCAGTACCATGTTACAGACTGTATTAAAGAATACTAGAGAGTACAACGGTTTCTGGAATTCTGGAATGAAAGAAACCTAAAAAAAATCATTTTGTTCACTTTTCTCTCTCTGGGATCTGTAAACTAACAACTACAGAATCATTTTGAGCATGTACTTAAAAGGCATATTCTGCGGACTTACCCTTACACCTTCTGAATCAACATTTCTCAAATGGGATGAGGATTAGGCATCTGCATTTCAATGAGCTCTTCTGGGTGATTCTTAAACACATTCGTGTTAAGAACCAATAATCCGTAGCAGAGGTTCTCAACCCTGGCTGCACTTTAGCATCACCTGAAGGGCTTTAAAAAGCCCCATGCCCAGCCCCCCACTCTGTGCCAATCACATCAGAAACTATCCAGGTGGGACCAACCTAGGCATTTGTGTTTTTTAAAGCCTCTCTGGTTGATTTTAAGATGCAGTTAAGGCTGAAAACCACTGTTCTGGAGATTCTGGTTTAATTTGTTTGGCATAGGTCTAAGGCATTAGTAACTTCTAAATGCACTCTAGATAATTTCAATGCACAGCCTAGGTTGAGAACTACTAAAAATATTCAGGTTAGTATCATTTTCAATTTTGTTGGACTTCACCCAGTGTAGTCTCTAATACTCTTCAGCCTGCACATTTAGGCTTGCCTTTCTCTTCTAGTCCAGATCCAAGCAAAGCTAATAATAATCTAGAGTTGTCAATTCACGAGAAGTTACAGGTTCATGCAGACACAGACCTCTAACACCTGCCTTCCTGAGCCAGTCACATCAATTAATCCATCATTCATTCAACAAATGTGCATTAGACACTTGATATTTGTTAGGTATATCCTAAAATGTATGGTACATCCTAGATGTTAGGTACATCCTAGGATGACATGTGCTAAGACACAGAGATGTGGAATTCTGTGGATGCAATGAATAAGATATTTTGTTTCTGATATCCGAAGAAGTGTATACATTCACAGAGATAAAGGAGGGAGATGTACCTGCAAACAGAGGGTAGTAATTATTGTAACAGATGAGTGAACAAAGAGCTGTAGAAATGCAGACATGATAGCAACTGAAGCTGCTTCAGAGAGTCAGGGAAGATGTTGTTGAGGAGATGGTTTTTAAGCCAAGTCTGCCCTTACATGGCCTTAAACACTCACCATGATGTGATTTCTGTCTACCTCATCTCTCGCCACTCATCCCTTGCTACTCTCATCCTGTTTTCAGCTTTAGCTATAATAAACGCCTTTTATTTCTTTGAATATCCCACACTCTCTTAACAAGCCTTTGATCTGCATTTATTCCCTTTGTCTGGAACATTCTTCCCTCTTTCTCCACTTACACCTCCTACCTAGGACTCTGCTTAGCAGTTATTTCCACAAATAGATCCTCCTTGACTTTTTGCTGATGATAAATGTCTTTGTTATACATCCGTGGACAAGCCTGTAGTGCTTCATTTATAGAACACACCCACTTTATTGCATGTCTATGACTCCTCCCCTTCAACCCTGTGAGTTCCATGAAAGCAAGAGAAAGGAGCTATCTCCTTCACTGCTGTCTCCTGTGCACAGCCCAGGGCTAGCACTACTGCATGAACGAATGAATTGAATTTCAGGAACGGGGAATGCTATGTGCAAGGCATAGGGGTGGAATTCTGTGGCATGTCCTAGCAACAGCAAAAAATTGGGATCGCCCCACTGTAGGATGGACAGGAGGAGGTGTTCTGAGATGAGCAAGAAGTCAGCTGTTAAGGGCCTTATATGTAACCCTAAGTGTTCTGAACTTTACTCTGTAGGGAGTGGGAAGCCAGGGAAGGTTTTATGTGCAGGAGAATAATAATTAGGTTTACCATTCAGGATAATTACTATGGAAGCAATGTGGCAGATGGGCTGAAGAAAGAAGAGTAATTTAAAGGAGATCAGTTAGGAGATGTTCCAGTACTGCACGTGAGAAATGATGAAGACTTCCCTGAGAGTGATGGGGCTCTTTACAAAAGGCAATTCCGAGATAGAATCTACTGCACTTGACGACTATCTGCATGCAAGGGGAGTGTGAAAGACACCATAGTTTTGCTTGAGAAGATGACTTTTTTGGGGGAAGAAATTTTTGTAAATATGGAACAAAGGAAAAGAAGAGCGGGTTTTAGGGGAAAAAAAATGAGCTCAGAGAGTTCCATGCATCCATGGGCATCTAGGTAGAATTTTTGTTACTGTTGTTTTAGAGATAGGGTCTCACGCTGTCTCCTAGGCTGGAGTCCAGTGTGCAATCATGGCTTACTGCAGCCTAGGTAGAGTATTTTTTGCAGTTAGAAATGCATAAAATCTCAGCTTATTGATTGTGGAAGTATCTGGTTTTGTCCAATGGACTATGTAGACTTCCCGTTTATGTACTAAAAGGTAGACTTTAGAAACTGGCAGTGTCACATTGATTCAATGATTTGTGCTACTTTGGCCCACAATTGGCCATCAGAATGACTACTTCAAAGAGGGTCTCCATCAAAGTCACTTTTTGTTATTTTATTCAGTTAGATACATACACCTATGCTAACCCCACCCAGATTCTGAGGTGCTAACAATTTTGTTATAGGTGGCTGTGCTATTATATTTCTTTCTCATTAGATTGTGAGCTTTGAAAGGGGGTATCATATTCTTGTTAAGCTGGCACCAAGCATTAATAACAGAAACTCAAATTACTGGATGGATGGGTGAATGGATAAATTTGTGAGCTGATGGCAGGGATGTAGGATGCTTTCTGGAGCTAGGCACTTAGGAATCGAAAACCTCATATCCTATAACATAAATGCCTAAGTGGTTTTTCAGTGAGTTATTTACTGCAGCCACAAGGATAGAAGAGCTCACCCATAAGTATTTTTAAATGGCCCTTTATTGAATTATTTTCTCTTGGCGATATGAAATAATCCAGGGAATTTTAAAGTTTATGGCTATAAAAGACTACATGTTTCTTGATACATGAACCTTTGATATTGTTAAATGAAAGAGAAACATTTAAAATAACTGTTATTGAAAACTCTTGCTTAGTACTGTTCTAAAGGCTGGTAGATGGGCACATTATCAGACTTTTGTTTTAGGAAAATAACTTTGTGGACCATTTGAAGAGGCTGTAGGAGAAGAAATAATTCCAATTGGACAGAGGAGAGATGACAAGGGTCTGGAATAATCCAATGGCAGTGAAATGGGAAAAGTACATTAATTTTATTCACTATGATATACCATACCCTGAGGATACAATGGTAACCAAACCAGACAACTTCCCACCCTCAAGAAGTTTATAGACAAACTGCAGAGATGCACAGCAATCCATTCATTATAGTAATACATGTAACGTTGTAGCTATGACAAACTGAAATAGGAGAGGAAAAGTTGAACTGAAAGGAAGCATCTCAGAGGTAAAACCGACAGAATTAGTTTTGTTATTGCAGTATCAGAATAAATAATAGACATGTGTCCAGCTCTTCTTTACTGACATAATATTCAAACTCATTTGTATGACACAAATTACATGAAATCCCATCAAAGAAAAATGTATGAAGTGACAAATGTGTGGAACAAGTTAAAATGACCTTTAACCAAACGATGAGACCAATAAGCTATGAATATAAATTCTGATTATGCAATTTAATTCCACTTGCTTTTCAATGTCATCATGCAATTGGAATAATAGTACTATAAGCTGATGAGATACAATTTATTCTAGGTTTCTCTATTTTGGTTTTTTTTTTCATTCAGATGTTGCAAGAGCAATTGAGTTACTGGAAAAACTACAGGAATCTGGAGAAGTACCAGTGCACAAGCTACAATCCCTCAAAAAAGTGCTTCAGAGTGAGTTTTGTACAGCTATTCGAGAGGTATGGCACTAAGATTTTAGTAACTAAATTCAACCATATGTCTTCTTCATAGAAAACATGTCTTTTCTACACAAACAGTTGAAATTGTTAAGATTGGAACTACATTTTAATTTTTTGTTTTTAGCTCCTTGGACAGATGATAAAATATAATTTAGCCTGCTAAATTAGATCCAGCCAGGATTTATACATTCATATAACCAAATGTTGATCTTCTGGTACCAATGAAGGGACTGCCTAGCAGGTGACTGTTGCATGTAGTCTGTGCTATTTAGTGGTCACATGAAGCCACCTAGAAATTCAGGTAGAAATAGTTATCATTAATAGGGGCTGAGGTTGTCTAAAAAGAACATACAATTAATTCTTTCCCAGGTAAATCTGAAGTAGTACTGACTAAACGTTACTGTCTAAGGCAATGATGGAAAATATACAGTTAGGCTGGTATGTCTTTCTAACAAATCTACATTGTAATCCTTTCTTCACTAATGGTTTCAAGAAGACTAAGGTGAAATAAGTATGTTGAAATGACTATTTGAATTTTGTATTGACTCTGAGTGGGACTGACCATTCAACTAAAGAATTTAATTGGTTACAAGATAAGTCACTTGAGATCTATAAACTATATTGTTTTACTTGGTAACCCATTACTCCTTCCCCAACAGGAACCAAGTAATAATTCATTAGTTAGAACCTAAAGTCCATAAATCCATTTGCCCTTCCAAAAGTCCTCAGTGTTGAATTACCTACTGTTATTCTCTCCAAAGTCTGTTGAAACCAATGACTACCTAGAGAGTTTATTGTAGCATAGGGCAGGCACCTCTCATGAATGCTTGTGTCACTCCACCTTTCTCTTTACAACTCTTCTTGTGGCTAATGTATATTCTTTTACCTCAACAATACTAGTTTAGTCACTAGGAAGGAAAGATCAAGGTAAAGACATACAAAACTTCTCACTACAGATTTAAACTGGTGCCTATGCAATGCATGTAAAATTTGACCTTTGTTGGAATTTGTTGACTTATGCTGTGCTTGTGCTAAATATTTATCAGGTGAAGTGTTCACTATTTAATTTTTGTTAATATTGAACACAGCTTAAGTATATAACCATAATAACATCTCTAAGTTTTAACCTATGAATTTGATTGAAGGCTGTAAGGAAATTTTTCAGCATACGGATTCTTTGCCATTAGCTTCCCCTCAGTGGGAAAGGTATAAAATATCTCAAAACTGCATGAGCATCTTCTTGATTACAGTTGTCACTCCTGTGCTCACTCTGTAGACCAAGGCCAAATTTCCTATACTCTGTTTTCTTCCTTCACAGAGTGCCATTGCCCCAAAATTTGGTGACCGTTTTTTTTTCCATTTTAGAGATTCTACCATCTCTTTTATGTCTTAGCATTCTGCTTTCCACAGAAGTAACCAAAGGATAGGCTACATCAAATATATACCTCTGCTCATTGAGTACGTGGCTTATGATGAATTCAGAGTGTCTACCACCATGGAACTCACAGTCTAATGGGAGAAGACTATGATAAATAAATGTACAATGCAATATCAGAGTGACAAGACTGGAGAGAAATAAGCAGGATTAGAGAGGTCTGGTTGAAGCTCTATTATTTAATGTGGTCAGGAACAAAAGCAAATAAATGAAAAAAAGAAAGCAAAAAAGTAATGGAACAGTCACACAAATATCAGGGCTCATAGTATTCCAGGCAGAAGAAATCACAAGTTCAAAAACCGAAAGCTAATATGTGTGCAGTAGAGTTAGCAAGGTAGGCTCTCTAGAGGTAGCTGGAGAGGAGAACACATAGGTCCAGCAGGCCATATAGTAAGAACATTGTGTTTCTTTCTAAGTATGATAGGAAGCCCCTGGAGAGTTCTGACCTGATTTTATTTGCTTTTTGAAAATGTGTGTCTGGATGCTGTGATGAGACTGCAAGTGTAAGTACAAAAGTAGAAACAAAGAGAGACTAGTGATTAAGTAGTGAGTAGATTGAGTGAGAGATGAGATGATAGCAAACTTGGACAAAGGTGGCAGCACTGCAAAATGGGAAGTTGTCTGATTCCAGATATATTTTTTTAGAGCAAAGTCAACAGAAATTATTAATGAACTGGATGGCGATATGGGATGTGAAAGAAAGAAGACCCTATTGAATCTTAGGTTTGGGCTTGAACAATTGAATGAATGATGTTGTAATAAAGTGGACTAGTTTTGCAGAAGACTATCCAGGAACTCCATTATGGACCTAGTAAGTTGATGATGCTTTTGAGATATCCAAGCAGAGATATCTGCTTACAGGCATCTAAATCTGAAGGTTGGGGGAGAAGTTGGGTCTGGAAATATAAATGTGGTATGGATATCTGTTCAAATAAACACACCAGCCTTTTTTTCTTTCTTTTTTTTTTTTTAGGGTTTGCTAAGGAAAATGAGAATGAAATTAAAATGGAAAGTAAATATGGGGGCTTTGTTTAGGCATTATAAATCCATCTAACAAACTCTTCCCATGGTAAAGTGTGTGCGTCATTGGTAGTCCATAGAAGTCTATAACTGATCTATAGACAGTTTGGCATTTTCACAGGGAAAGCAGATGATGTAATTTATCTACCTTACATTTTATAAATTTGAACTAGTAAGATTAATTTTATATTCACAGTAAACTCCTTAGTAATAATTTTGTTCTTAAAGGCAATGCACGTTATGCAGGAATTGTAAAAGATTACTTCATCTTGGCTAACATTTTATGCCATTCATATGATATTGTTTATGTTTGCTAAGTTTGGAATTTTCTTTATTATTCTTATTGTGTTGATTTACATTTGCTGTGGGAAATAATAATAGTAGCAATATATAAACAACGATTCTGAATAATATTATGAATCTTTCTAGTGAAAAGTTATTCAATTAAAATATAAAATATGAATGCATACTGCCAGGTAGGTGAAACCAAATGCCAGTAAAGAAAAGTGCAGTTATAAAGTATGATAATAAATGTCTCAAAGTTACAGTTAGTGAGCCTAGAATACTTCCTCTCTCGGTGTCTTGGGTACTGATTGTAATACTGGCAAAAAAAAAAAACTTCGAAGTTTTGGTTTTTTATTCAAATAAAGCTCAGAATCTTTGTGGTTATCTGAGTTTTTCAGAAATATTTGCTAGTTAATACTTTCCCTTGTGAAAGTTATTAATGTTGTCATGCAAAACAGAGAAAAGAACAAAAATTACGGTGGCATCATTCTTAGTTGCACTCAGCAGAGCAAAAAGAGATGCAGGTCACACTTTTGCCAACAAGCTTGTAAAACACAAATTATGCTCAAAAAAGAAAGCAGGACAAGCTTTTGCCAAAAATATTTTTATTGCCTTACATAACAGTAGTTAGTATTATATGTTGAAATAATTCCATATTTTGCTTTACTTTTGGATGAAACCACTGAATCAGCTCCTGGCATATGTGCAGCACCTATATGAAAAGAATAGTTTGGTAAAATTTTAATTTTTTAACTAGAAATAGATGGCCTTAAAAGAGATTCGAAGCTCCCTTAACTATATTTTTCTATAACCTGTAAGAAAGCATGGAAGTATATGCTGAGGTCAGTACTGAAGGAAGATCATCTACATGTACAACTAAGAAAGGCATTCCTCTGTCAGGAAGTAACTTACACTTGAATGCAAATCCTCACATATCTTTATTCACAGAATACAGACAGTGGTAAGCAACGCTTTTCTTAGTCATGTTTTATTGCTGAAGGATCTCTAAAGAGCCCTGATCAATATTTAAATTGCATCTAATCTGTGCAAGTGATTTTAAAGAACATGGCAGAGAAATGGGCTGACGCATGATACTACTTTTCTATAATGAGATGTGCTGGCTGATAAGAGCACATTTACACAAGTTTTTGAATGAGAGATGAAATAAATATTTTATGGTACCGATATTCTCAGTAAAGATCATTTCTGTGATTTCAAGTGACTTCAAGCTTTAGCTTCACACTGATTTAATTAGTTGAATTAGCCTAAACATATAAATAGGGTTGAAATATTATGATTATGAAATATTGATTTTTGAATAAAAGAATTCCCTAAGAGAACTGAATTGCAGTGCAAATAGCTCAATTGTCAAGAGTTAGACTTTGCCCCAAAACTTCATGTTCTTTGTGCCTCAGAGAAAGAAATCAATAAATGTATAAGAGATCATATTTTAAGAAGCCATCTAATACAAAGAATACAGAGTACAAAGGAATTATTGTGGCAACCAAAGTAATAAAAAAAAAACAATCTGTGTACTATCATCATCTTCCAAGTTGTAAAATGAATTATTCATGCTCCTGCTTTTCAGGATGACGTGCTCATTGACCTGGAGGGTGACATACTGCTAACAGTGGTCTGTTGTCAGGACTTACTTGCACATTTATAACTGCTATATGCAGGTTTGAAGCAAAAATGCAGAACGAAATGTCATAATCACCAAAAACTGCCTTTTTTGGCTAATCAGCAAATTGAATGCTAGTATTTTCTAAAGTAGTAGAACTATAGAATAAGAAAATAAATCAACCCTATATGGAATGACTGTCATTTTGTGATAGCAGGATTTCAAAACTGGCCTGGTTCTCTACTTCTTTGTGCATGCTACAGTTGAATTTCTCCATCCTCTCTAAAGCTATCTATGGTTATGATAACTGCTTTAGCTAATCACATGTGAGTGGAAGAAGCTGTATGTTTCACTTCTTCATAGGAGCCTATTAGTAAGTAAATGATTTGCCATGTTCTCTTCCCTTTGCTAGGCAATGAGTAAGTTTTATATGATAAATTATCAATCAGTCTGGGTTTAAGAATGAGAAAATAAAAAATATAGACTCTAGCTAACCTTTTATGAACATATAATCTGAGCAACAAATAAACCTTTGTTACTCTAAATCTCCAAGGTTTAGAGATTATTGTACCTCAGCATTACCCAGGCTGTCCTGACTGATGATACACAATGATCAAACCAGATTTATTTTGGCAAAAGGTTATAAGCAGCATCAGTCCTTTAATTGCTGTAAAACAAAATCAGTGTTTTAAAACTATGTTGTATAAACTGATATATCTTTGAAAACTTATATAAAATTTGTAACTAATATACGTACCTATGGCCATTAGGCGAGTCACAATTGTTAAAATTTTAAGAAAGTTGGGTCACAAATTTTATTTGCTTCTTGATTGTCTCTCATTTTCTCCTACTTTCATTATTATTTTTATAAAGGTTTTTTTTGGTCTTATGAAATTAAAGATATAATCAAGATAGGAGAAATATTTGGAGTTTATCCATCTACTGTTCAAGTGCTCCTGGTCCCCAGTGAGAATTAGTTTTTGAAGGGAATGGGAATTTTCACCACAATGCCTCCCAAGAAGGCTATGTGGGAAAGGTCACCGTGAGACATTCTGTCAGATCAGAGACAGAAGCAAAGTCCTTAGAGTAGTGTTGTGGTCAAATTGACCAAAGTTTGAATCCCAACTTGGCTACCTATTTTTGCCTTCTCTAAAATTGTACTTTTTAGTTTAAAATAATGGACTAATACCACCAGTCTTGCACTGATCCTGCTAATTAAATATCATATATGTACACCTACCTAATACAGTGTGTGGTAGCCAATAATTACACAATCAATGGATTTTATCATTATTAAAGAGTAGGATCCCACATTATCTCTAAGTATGGTATTTTGGTAAGTTACGGAATGAATAACAGATAGAAAGAGACATGGTAGTTTCCGTAAGCTGAATCTAAGAAAACACACAAGACTAGTATATTTATATTCATTACCCCACCATCAATAATTAAAATAAATTGAGCTATTGCACCCTAATTCCATAACCATGTGAGAAGTAGCATTACGACACAAGCTTTTGTTCTTGATGCTCTTCAAATTAATGTCTATTAATGTCTTAATCTACTATGTGGATGAAAACACAGAAGGAAAACTTAATCAGCTTTATAAGACAGCCAGTGCTTAGTTGGGTGATACAACCTAGATTCAGAATTACCCTAAGAAAATACATACTTGGCTAATTAGTGACAGTATGAGATAAAATAAGGATAATAGGAGAAAGAGGAATTGGAGGAAGAAAGAATGGGAGAGAGTGAAGGATGAGAAGGAGAGAGGGAGGGAAGAAAAAGGGAAGAAGGAAAAAGAAGAGAAAAACAGGGAGAGAGGGAGAGAGAGAAGAAAGAAGGAATGAAGGAAGGAGGGAGGGAGGGAAGTAAAGCTGACACTGAATCATAGCTTATTGTAATATAATGGAAAAGTGCAGAAAGAATATTGGCAATGGATTGTGACAAATCTGGATTCACATCCTTGCTTGACCACATCATTTTGTAATCTAGTGCCAAGTTACTTAATTTCTGTGATCTTGGTTTTGCTTATTCTCTTTTTTAAGGTAAAATAAGACAATAATAACTTCATAGAATTGTCAGAAAGATTACATAAAATGAGATAGCACATTACATACCTTGACTAATACAGTGCCTACCTTAAAGAGTTGACAATTAAGAAATGGTAGCTATTGTGGTAAAAATCTTGATGGATTTAGTGATAAAAAGCTAAAATTAGAAATATTAGTAAAGAATTGCCATTGTCATTCACTATTTTTCTGAATGGCCTAGCCACTAAAATAAGTCAAGTAAAACATAAAATAGGTGCCAATATTAGAATAAAAGAAAAATGATAATGTTATTATTCACAGATGATATGATCATATATGTATAAAATCCAAAAGAACCTATAGAGAAATGATTAGCATTGCATTTCTTTACATAATTTCACTCCTAGATACTCAATAAAATATGTACATATGTATGCCAAAAAAGAAATATTAGTTAAGAATGAGAAGAACAATGGTACTGTAGTTCTTGGTCATTCAAAAAATGCAAAATTTTTAAATAGATGGCTCCAAACTTTCAGATAGATGTTAACATATTGTAGTGGTTGTAGAAAAAGGCAACCAGCATGAAAAGAGATCTGGATACCTTGTTAGATGACAAGAAGTTATGAACTTGGTGATATTTAGCCACATGAAGAGAAAAGCAATGTGTAACATAAGGTTTACCACCCAATAGTTGATGGGATAAAGGGCAAGAGAATTAACCATGCCAGAACACTGGATGAAAAATGGAAGAATCCAGATAACCAAGGATAACTAGAAATACACAGCTATTACAAATGGGCTCATTTGTAATACAGAAAACTTCCTATATAATAACAGCAGAGATTAGATGGTACATTTCAGATCACTTTAGAAAAGGGGTATTTTAGTTAAAGATCATATACAGACTTTATGTTGTAGGTTAAGTAACAGCAAATATATATATATATAAAATATATATATAACTTAGCTTTATTATTTTTGCTTTTCTTGCAAAAAATTGTTTATGGTAAAATATGTTTTTTGTTTTTTAATATATTTAATCTTTTAATCTTTTTATTGTTTTAAAATATTTTGATGTTTTCCTTTAAACATGGACAGAGTAGCATGTACTTTTTCACATAAAGTTACTATCCTTGTACAATGACATCTGGAATGGCATTGCTTTCATCAGAATTAATGAAAATGCATCTGACATTATGTTTGTGCATATCTCTTTCTGTTCACATTAAACTTAGCTTAAGTTGGCAAATGTCAGAGAAAAGAAAGCTGATGGCTCCTACATTTCCTTTGATTTTATTTGCATTGCTAAATGTGATGGGACACAAAAGCCAGACTGTTTCTTGTGTGATAAGTTTCCTGCCAATGATAGGATGAAGTCAAGAAAGCTTATTTCTGAGCATCCTGAAAATAAGTCACACAATATAGATTTTTTTCCCCCCCTAGAGAAGAAGTTCAATTTTAAAAGGATGGAAATTTACCAAAACTTATATTTTCCCTAACATGAAAGTTTTGACATGTTTCCAATCAAAAGAAACCATAAATAACTGGAGAAAGCTTTACCATTTCAAGTACTCTAGAAATGCTTGATCTGGTGGGTTGCTTAGAATAAAAAAAATTAATGGCACCTCTGTTTACTTGCTAGAACCTACTCTTGAACTCTGCTATTTTGCCAATATTTCAAAGCCAGTTATTATGGTGAAAATAACAGCTGTGTCATTCCCATTTGGCATGCAGCTGGGTGAAAACTGTGACTGTTTCAGTAAAACTCTGATTTTTATCTCTCACCTGAATGTTGGGGTGTGTGTGTCTGTGTGTGTGTGTGTGTGTGTGTGTGTGTGTTGCTTCCTCCCAACAGAGTTTCTTATCAAGCAAAACTCCTAATGGAACAAAAATCTTGATACTGCAAGTACATATGGGGTAAATATGGAGTTTCTTGATGCAAGATCCAGCGTAATGAATCTGGTGAAGACAGAGATTCCACTTTTCATAGAGACATATTGCCCTCACCATCAGCATGCATTCCTGTGAAAGATACTGATAATTATCCTAAAAAGATGCTTTGCCTGCTCTGTTAAAAGCAACCTAATAGCGGTGGCTCAAGCCTGTAATCCCAGCACTTTGGGAGGCCGAGATGGGCGGATCGCGAGGTCAGGAGATCCAGACCATCCTGGTTAACACGGTGAAACCCTATCTCTACTAAAAAATACAAAAAACTAGCCAGGCGAGGTGGCGGGCGTCTGTAGTCCCAGCCACTCGGGAGGATGGCGGAGCTTGCAGTGAGCTGAGATCCTTCCACTGCACTCCAGCCTGGGCGACACAGCGGGACTCCGTCTCAAAAAAAAAAAAAAAAAAAAGCAACCTAATAATTTCACAGCCATAGCCAGAAATCTAGAGTTTCAAAAGTTTTTATTTAGAAATGAAGCAAAATGTATTCTTTTTACTGTCAGAAGTTTTTTTGGCTTTCCATTGGATAAGTGTTAATGCGCTTGGCTGAACTTGGGTCAGAAATTTAATTTTTTTATTTTTTAAGTAAAGGAGAGCTGAATCTTAAAACAATTTGACAAGAGAGGTTTATTTACATCTACAAGGAAGATGTTAGGCCAAAAAAAAAAAAAAAAATGAGGCTAGTCTTTCAATTTCAGATTTTCTGGTCTAGTAGGGTGACTCTGGAAAGAACTGTCATTTTGGAGGAAGACATTAGAGATAAAATCTTGTGACCTTTCCATTGACATGAAAGTGTTGAAAGGAAGACTTTAGTGAGGGCAAGGGAGTTGAAAATGAGAAGGATATGTAAGTTTGTCCATGGACAAGACCTACAAACATCTGTAAAGACTACAAAACTCTTTTAAAGGTTATTTCTGCTTAGACTACATAAAACTGAAAGAATTCAAACATCTTCCCTTGCTGACAAAGGCTGCATTGTTGACACTAAGCTTTCCAAAAATAATTACATTTGACTTGAGGACGAAGGGTTTCACAGAACCTGAATTCACCTTGAAGTATCTTGGAGAAAGCTCAGGTGTCTTGACAAAAGTCTACTCTGCTCTGACTGATAGGGAATTTAATTCTGTTTGATACTGAAAGCTATGTGAGCTGCAACTTTGAGCACATACTGCTATTAAAACAGATGAAAAATTGTTTGGATACTAAAAATAACACCAATATTCTCATATAAAGGAAGGATCACTCTAAATTTTAACTTATTCCGTTTTTTTTTTTTTTGTTTTTTTGGCTGCTCCATAGACACAGCAGAGCTATCCCAAAGGCAAAGTGTCCCAGAGTAGCCTAAATTTTAACTTCTTATTAAGCCAAATAAAACAGCCTTCTCATTGAAAACTATTTTAAGCAGAAACTATGTTTTCTTTTTTATATATGATTTGGTTAGTAATTTGCATTTATTATTGTTTTATTTAGAAAGAGGTCATCAATTTTTACAAGAAAAATGAGTCACATAATTTTTTGTAATATGTGAAATAACTCAATGTCAAATGCAAACAAATAAATAAATGACATGAACATTTACACACATGAGTGGATTTTTCTTGGGATAACTTCACAAACTTCATTAGATTTTCTAAAGTGTCCATGATATCTCCTCTCTCTCCCACCCCTCTCCTACTCCCCAGTAAAGACTAATTAATAAGGGACTATAATATCAGTTGAAAAACACTGCTCCACTAGGTAATCGATCCCCTGTAGTCCTTCCAGTTCTGTGAATCTATAGTTACATAGCAAGCAATCTATGCTTTTCTTCACATAGATTGCATCTACATGAAAAGGTGAGCATGTATGGATACTTGGAATATGTAACTATACAAGACTGTGTGAATGGGGTAAGAAAGACAGGTGCTATGAAGATTTTTTAACCGATAAAAATAGTACTACAGAATAAATGTACTTGTGAGAGGTGAAGCCAGCTGGACTTCTGGGTCGGGTGGTGACTTGGAGAACTCTTCTGTCTTACAAGAGGATTGTAAAATGCACCAATCAGCGCTCTGCAGCTAGGATTGTAAAACACACCAATCAGCACTCGGTGGCTAGCTAGAGGTTTGTAAAATGCGTCTATCAGCACTCTGTAAAAACGCACCAATCAGTTGTCTGTGGCTAGCTAGAGGTTTGTAAAATGGAGCAATCAGTGCTCTGTAAAATGGACCAATCAACACTCTGTAAAATGAACTAATCAGCAGGACATGGGTGGGGACAAATAAGGAAATAAAATCTCGCCACCCTAGCCAGCAGCAGCAATCTACTTGGGTCACCTTCCATGCTGTGGAAGCTTTGTTCTTTCCCTCTTCACAATAAATCTTGCTGCTGCTCACCCCTGGGGTCCGTGCCACCTTTAAGAGCTGTAACACTCACCGCAAAGGTCCATGACTTCATTCTTGAAGTCAGCAAGACCACAAACCCACCAGAAGGAACAAACTCTGGACACATTTGTTTTATTCAATTTTCTGAGAATATAATTTATCATTTTATCAGAGGAATTACAAAAAGAGAATGACTACATCACCCATTGGGAACAGAATTTTAAAGTATAGTTATAGTTCTATTTCTGCAGCTTTCTCTGAGTAAAGACACATTTTTAATGATGTGTAGAGAGTGCAGCATCAACATGTCACTTTCTGGTAGCAAGTACAGGAGCCATCTTAGACTATAATTGCACTAATGGGTCATTGATCTTAAGGATATCTAAACAGACCCTTACAAATCATCTATAATGACTCTGAAGGCTGTTAGTGTCATTGTTGGGTAAATACTCAGCCCAAGCCTTTCTATTTGCTATTACAAATGATAAAATAAACAGTGCATATTTCCAGAAGCTTATAATTACATGTACTTACACAGTAGTTCAAAATAATAGAGTCCTTGGAGAAGTCGTATTTTATATCAGTCAGACAGAGTGAACATTCTGTCTTCTGTTGAGATCACAGGACTGGAAATCAGAACTTCTATTTTTGGCACCACGGATGACAACTGTTTTTTTTTGTTTTGCTTTGTTTTTCCCTCCCAGTGAACAAGTCATTTAACCTTTTCTTGCTTCAGTGTTGCCAACATAAATGGAGAGAAAGAAGTTCATTTGTATAAGCCATCTAAAATGAATGTTAAGTTACAAATGGACATTTTTAAGCCAGTTTGCTGTTATCCTTGGGGACAATTTGCATGTAAAAAGAAATGAACTTAGTATCATTCATAATTCAAATATATGCAAGGCGATTACTAGCTTACTCCTTTCCTTCTTCCCCTCTTCCTTCCTTTCTTCCTTTTTTTTTCCTCTCAAAGGGAAATATAGATTTAGGGCTGAAAACTGATCCCAGCTTTTTTCATTATTTCCTTGCTTTTCTTTGTATATAGTCTGATTGCAGTATTTTTTCCTAAAATATATTTAAATTTTATTTATTTAAAATATTATAAAGAGATAACCATACTGTTGAAATATCCAGGGAATGTTCTCTTTCACTTACTATAATACTGCTAAGATTCCATAATTTTGGCATTGTTGTGGTTCATTCACTTTGGCTGCTGTGTGATATTTCATTGTGTGAAGATATCACAGTTTATAAAATCACTGTCTCTTATTGATGGATATTTGAGTTATTTCCAGGTTTTCACTACTGTGATTGATACTACTATTAACATACATGTTTCTCTGGTTAGATGACCAAGGCTTCTCTGGGGTATTTGTGTGCATGTGGAATTTCTGGGTCATAAAGTATAAGAATATTCAATTTTTTTTTTTTTTTTTTGAGACTGAGTTTCTCTCTGTCAGCCAGGCTGGAGTGCAGTGACAGGATCTCGGCTCACTGCAACCTCTGCCTCCCGGGCTCAAGCAATTCTCCTGCCTTAGCCTCCCAAGTAGCTGGGATTACAGGCATGTGCCCACATGCCCAACTAGTTTTTGTATTTTTAGTAGAGACGGGGTTTCACCACGTTGGCCAGGGTGGTCTCAAACTCCTGACCTCAGGAAATCCTCCTGCCTCAGCCTCCCAAAGTGCTGGGATTACAGGCGTTAAGACACCGTGCCCGGCCAAGAATATTCAACTTTAAGACACTATGCCAAACAGTTTTCAAACTTGATTACTCCAATTTATACACTGACAAACAATGTATAATTGTGGATCCATATTACCTCCAACAGTTGTATATGAGACATTTAAATTTTCATCAATGGAATGTACAATGCAGTGGGGTCTCATTGCAGTTATCATTGGTGTTTACATTATCAATTGTTGAATATATCCTCTTAGCCACATGTGTTTGTTTTTCTGTGAAACATCCGTTCATGTGTTTTTCTACTAACTTGGGCTTTTACATATTCTTATGTATTCTTCTTAGTAGCTTTTTTGGGGGTGGTTTATATAGTGAATATATTCTCTTCCTTTGTAACTTGCCTTCAAGGTGTCTTTCATGAATAAAGTTCTCAATTTTAAGTGCTCACATTGCTCTTGTTTAGAATATGCTTTTTGGGTATCTCACTTCAGAAATCTTTCCCTACCCCAGTGTCTAAAAGATATTTAGAGTTTTCCTAGTCTGTCACCTTACTATCCATCATCGTCTCCACGTAGGAATCTGTTTCTGGGTTCTCATCCCTTCGTTACTATTTAACTCATGGAGAGCCAAGGGAATGAGTTTGGGGAAAAGGGGTGCCACATAGTTTTGATCCTAGCTACTTGTGATCCCAGCTTTTGTCTCAGTGGGAGATTTCAATATGTATCTGTCTCTCTCTGTCTCTTTGTCTCTCTCTCTCTCTCTAGGTGTGTGTGTGTGTATAAAAGTAAATTAATAAAACCAAGGCACTCATGAATCAATGTATAGTGATGAGTGTGTGCCATAAACTAAAGGTTATGGTGATTCCAATTCTGTTCTTTGCACCTGAGATCCAAAGGGGGCAAAAAAGTAATAGAGTACAGCTTACTGCTCTCAAAAAAAGTTAGAACAGTTTCAAATCCATAATTTGTGGATCTCCATCTGTTTTTCTTATTAAAGTTAATAAAAGTTTTAAGTAATAGTCATCTTCCTTATTAGACTGAAGGTAGAAAATGTCTATTTTAATCAAACAGAAAATTAGTACCTAGCATGATATCAGCCAAATAATAAGCATTTCATAAATATTTGTTGGGTGCATGGAAGAATTCCTTAAGATGACTCATTTTTATTAGTAGACAAACATATCTTTGATTTTCATAAATCTTGAATTATCAAATGGGACTCTGAGCTCATAGAAATCGCAGACAAAACCATGCTAACGTTTCTAGTTTAGAATAACATCTTACATTAAAATGGCTTCCACCCTTGAAAAGTGATCTGTTATTAGAGCCAAATTTTCAGGGTTCTTTATGTATTTGCATAAATATGTATGTTCTTATGAATGTGCAAATATGTAACACATGAGTTTTCATGTAGTAAATGTATAAAAGTTGGTAATGTATACAGGGTTAAAAGGAACCATGGAAACACCCAGTGCTGCGCTTTCTTTGCCTTTGGGAAATCATAAACTTCTTTGTGAATCAGGTAAAATTATGGGCTTTTTTTCCTAGAAAAAAATGTACATGTGCAAGTATTTTTATTAAAAATTCAGGGGGTTGGTAAATCTGAGACTGATCCACTTGGCACCTTGTCCTACTGTAAATGTAATTTTGTGGATGAGAAAATAAGATACAGAAAGTTTAAGTGGTCTTTTAACCTAGTGAGTGCCTAAGTTAGCACCAGAACCAAAGTATCGCAGGTCCCAGTCTAGTTCTAGTTTTACTTGTTATGGATAATAGCTGAAACAGAACATTCTGGAATGTGGGAATAATGAAACATTATTTTAAAGCTTGTCAGTAATGAGTTAAAATAGGAAAATTGCACCATGATTCCCATTTCCACAATCCCTATTCATAAATGTTCCATTTGTACCAACAACAATTTTTAAAATTTATGCCGTTTTGTTCTTTGCCTTAGTTAACACAAGACAATATATTTTCTCATATATTTGTTATTCAAGTTTTCAAGAAACAATGTAAAAAATTTAGTTACTAATCATTGTATAATTGGCATTATTTAATCAAACCAGTTATGACATTTTCAGAAAATTTAAGCCCTTTCTGGAATAATTTAGTATTTTAAGACCAAACTTTAGCAAATGTATTTCTGGATCTACCACAAATATGCATGTCTATTTAAATGTGTCCATAGTTCTTTTCTTAGTAGGTTAGCACTAAAGGCAGAAAAACCATATTCAACCAATAGCCACAGAGTTAGGAAGAAAGCCTGTTTTCTTAAATAGAAAAGAAATGTGTGACATGTAATCTTGTTATCCCAAACTACCTTGTTTTTCCCATGTCAACCTGTTCACCATATAATAAGCGATTCCCAGGCTCGATTAAGCCTGATACTTGGAAACTGTGGAACTACATTTTCTATTTCCCATAGATCAACATGTCAGACGTATCCTACTGCCTAAAGTCCAGCCCAAGAGTACTTTGCTGCCTATTCCCTATTTGCTAGCACCTAGAAATGCAGCTACAGAACCCAGCCCTACCAGTTGTTGGGGAAAATAGCAGAAAAAAAAAATCAGATAAACAAGTAACCAACCAAACAACAAAAAATAATAAGAAACCATGTACCTTAGAATAGTCCAGGTGAGGGATTAGAGACTCCCAGTAACATACCTCTTCCTCTTTTCAACCTTGCTTCTGGAAAGATGGGCCAGTGACCAGTGACATTAATGACAGGTAAATCATTGAGGTCTAGAGAGCCAACAAAAGCATAACCTTGTTGACAATGCACAGGTATACATTTTCCATGTTAAATGCAAAGATATTCCTCTCTTATTTCAAATCAGAATGTTTTATTTTCACTTTCATTTTTTTTAGAGACAGGGTCTCACTCTATCGCGCAGACTGGAGTGCAGTGGTGTGATCATAAGTCACCGCAGCCTCGAACTTCTGGGCTCAAGCGATCCTCCTACCTCAGCCTCCTGTGTAGCTAGAACTACAGGCTTGTGCCACCATGCCCTGCCTAATTTTTAAAAATTGTTTCTGGAGACAAGATCTCGCTATGTTGCCCAGGCTGATCTTGAACTCCTGGGCTCAAGTGACCCACCCGCCTCTACCTCCCAAAGTACTGGGATTGCAGGTGTGAGCCACTGTGCTTGACCTGTTCCTCTGTTTTAAGGTCAGGAAAGGAGCGGGGGGATTGGCCTTTCTGGAACACCAAATAGATTAGGTTATTTCCCTTTCACTGATTTCCCTAAACACATCTTCCTACACAATTTTCAGGTCTTACCAACCTAGGGCTATCAACAGGCACAACAGCCATAAAAAGAGAACAACACCACACACATCTTTCTAAAGAATACTCAGGGCTAACTGCTCTGAGGAATGCAAACCCATATGGAGACAATATGAAAAAGTTTACTTACAGTCAACAAAATTAAAGAATTCTACCTTACGGTGCATCTGATCAAAAGGATATTCTGTTAATTTTCCTCTCTGACCACCTGCTTAGCTGTCAGTTATTGTTGACTCCCTATTTTAGAAAGTGAATTGCAACTAGATTCTATAAAAATTTCTTTGAAAATCATTTGATCTCTTCATATATGGGAGGGTAATTATTTTGTCTCCAGGATAGAGCCAACTACCGCCACATGTTGAGAGAATTGAGAATGCTAGACATTGACTGAGTAAATCAGACTTTCCTAAACAAGCTATGAAATATGTCCTTCCAGCCTGTGCGCGGTGTCTCATGCCTGTAATCCCAGCACTTTGGGAGGCCAAGGCACGTGGATCACGAGGTCAGGAGATCGAGACCATCCTGGCTAACACGGTGAAACCCAGTCTCTACTAAAAATACAAAAAATTAGCCGGGCGTGGCGGCGGGCGCCTGTAGTCCCAGCTACTCGGGAGGCTGAGGCAGGAGAATGGCGTGAACCCGGGAGGCAGAGCTTGCAGTAAGCCGAGATTGCGCCACTGCACTCCAGCCTGGGCGACAGAAAAAAAAAAAAAAAAAAAAAGTCCTTCCTCCAAATGTGACAAAGATTTTTGTCAAGTATATTTCAATGAAAACTAAAAATTAAATAGACAAATGACAAGGTTGGAAGAAATTTAAGGTCTTAGAAAATTACGAATACACTATAATAGCCTAACAGAACTTCTCAATAATAAATGTTTTAAATTTTGAAGACAGTCCCATGAGAGGGCAGTAATTTATTAATTACTATGGTTGAGGAGTTTGTAATTATGAGCTTGATTCAAATCACATTGTTGATATTTCATGAAAAAATCTTGTCAAGCATAAGCAATTATTCAAACAATAGTTAACAGGAAGAGATTCATTTAGAATATTCATTTGCCTTAATAAATTTTGGCTCATCATTATAGCTGAGGGAGGATTTTTTCAAGATCTCCATGACTTAAGGACTGTAAGTAATAGAATCGCTGAATTATGCTTTGTATTCAAATTTTCATCTTAGAAATGATAAACTTGGATAATAAAGAGTTGACTTAAAATGTTGATTTAATCACAATGGCATAAAAATAAATGAAATTGATTGTTGTTCCAATTATGGCTTTATAATACTTTCATTGCCAGGTACAAAGAAAAAAATTGAAGTGTCCAGTATTTGAACATACAAC
This sequence comes from Colobus angolensis palliatus, assembly GCF_000951035.1. NCBI lineage: Eukaryota > Metazoa > Chordata > Mammalia > Primates > Cercopithecidae > Colobus > Colobus angolensis. The sequence continues at coordinate 4,376,118 of NW_012114364.1, read as the reverse complement.
TATACAAACATATTTTCTTCAACTTGAATTTATATATAATGAAAATTGGACTCCGTTAAGCTACTGATTTAAATAACTGTCAAAACAGTTATGCTATATTTAGTTAGCTAAATAGGCATAATGATCTAACAGTGAGAAAAATATTTTAAATATCTACTAATATTCTTATATTTTATAAAATATTTCTATTTTGTAGAAGTTTAAAAAATGTTTTCCTCATTGAATTCCTAGTGATAAAAAGGTTTACATTTGTCTATTACAAGATTCTAGAAATATTTTTACCATCAATACCTATGTTTAGTTGTGAAAGTTGCTTTACAATAAATTCCTAATTCAAAACGACTTTACAAACAAAATATTTATAAATTAGTCTCTATCTAACTGTTTGGTTTATTCAATATCCAATGTTCTGATGCTTAAAAGTATTGGTTTTCTTTTGATAAAGCAATATTTATAATGGTTAGAAAAACATGCTTATTGAAGTATATTTCAGTGTGTTTGGGATTGATATACATAATGACAACTAAAAAAAAGTAAGATGATTAGGTTTCCTCAATGCAATAGCTAATTTAAATATATAAAACTATTTAATTGGGTTTAAAAGCAGTTGCAATACAATTAGGCTTGTTGACTTGCTTTCCTAATAGAGAAATACCTTTTACAGATACTATTTCAGACACTGCAATTCAATATACATAATTTTATTTTAATGTAACAAGTTATTTAGGAAATACACTCATTATATGTTGTGTGTTAACTCCAAGGGACATTTCCTATTACCCATTCTTTTCCATTACCTCCCCTTTGACTTGGTCTTTTAAAACAAAATAACCGTTGATATATTCTCTTTCCCACTTCTCATCCCATTCTTTATCCTCTAATGTGGCAGGAAGAGGGAAAAAAGCTGAATTAGATGAGTATATTTCCCGCACTATTTTCAGCCTGAGATGTCTTAATTTTGTCTAATACTGGCTCCTTCAAAAATGTAGCAGTTACTACTTTTATGACCTTGGGGCTTAGATCATTTATATATGAATGCTTTTTACATTTACAGCAGAATTTTGCATTGACCTTTCCCTGAGGTAAACAAATAATTTCTTAGCATTTTTGCTGTTAAAATAATATGAACATATTACATTTAAAGTTTTCACATACAAAGGTAAATTTGGCCCAAAATTTGTGGATGTGAATGTACCTACCAGAGTACGACAAAATATCTTTCCCTATGCAAAGAAATATTTACTTTCAACTTGCAGCGAGCACCTGAAGGAGCTCTCTGATGTTCTTGACTCTACTATACATAGTCTGGCCATAGTCTTGGCTCAACAGTTTTTTCCTGTTCATAATTTCTGGTTACAAGAGACTTTGTCAACCCCTTTGTGGTCTCCCAGTAATCCATAGATGAGGGTACCAACCATATAGTAGGTATTTGTGATGGCAGTTATGATTTAGTGTATCTTTGGAACATTTCTTCAGTCCTCCATATTGTTATAAGAAGAACAGAGGTGATGAGACCTCTATGCTCCCCACTTCTGTTCATCTTACAACTTCTTGTTCTCCATGCTTTGCCCAGGACCTGCCCAGTATTTGTATGTCCATCAGTTCTAATCATGTGGACTGACACAATTCACCTTTCTTCTTATTGAAAGAAAGAGTACACTTACATTAGTAATAACTCTGCAAATTCTCAAGGATACCAAGTAATATTATTTAATGCACACTTTATGGGAGTCATTCATTTTGTATTCATCCAAGATTTAAATATTTATTATTAAATTCCCTGGCAAATGGCAGTGTTTTAAGGAAGGACCAGCTTTTTATAATATGCATGGATGCACTAATTGTGATAATTATGGAACAAGATTTCCCCTAACATATTCTTTGTCATGTTGTGCCTTTATCACAGGGAGGGCATACCATGTGCATTGAGATCCTAGGAGAGGCCCCAGCACTATTAGGAATTAGGGAAGTTTCCAGAGCCTTGCAACCAGCAAGTTTTTTCTCCTTAAGTTAAATATCCCATATCTTTCTTTCAACTTTCCTCATGTGTCATGGTTTCCAATCCTTTAAAACATCTGGCTAGCTTTCTCTCCATGATCTCCAAAATTCATGAGAAATTCTTCTTGGAAGTATCTAACTCTGTAATTTCATATTTTGTATGATAGGTTTCCATATAACACTGTTAGGGTAAGTCATGTTCAATTACCCAATTGTTGAGCCAGAGTTGACAGCATTCAAGTGTTGCCTTCTCTTAAACTAAAAAGAAGACTATTTGCAAAAAAAGAAAAAGAAAAAAAAAAAACAAAACCATAGGCATAATGTGGTTGAGTTATGCTCTTAGTAGTTATATAGACATTTAAATCTCTGACAATACCTATACTATTTTTGGCCATCTATTTCTTAGAATCCTCAAAAATACATGTTATCCCATGAAATGATTCTCAACAGTTTTTAAATTAAGTATATGTCTATTCTGAGGTCTCCTGAGGTGTGATAAAAAGAAGTCAGAGGGTGCCAATGGACGTGGTTTTCTGCCCACACCTCTTCAGATCTTTGCCAAGCCTCTCCTGTGGTGCTCAGATGGAGTGCAATGCCTTCTGCCTGAAGATGAATCCACCCCCAGCCAACCAAGCGATCCAACTAGGCAGTCTGAGTTAGTTAGAACTGTGATAGAACATGTTCATAGGTCCACAGAACTCCCCCCACTGCAGGATCTTCTCATGTCAGATCAAAGTGCTGTATTTTTTTGTGACCAGGAAACATATGCATTTTAAACTATCAACATGAGTTCCCACAAATCGTTCACTTGAGCTGCCTAGAATTCTGCTCATTTGTCTCATGAACTACACCACACAACCTTTAAATATATATATATATGTATATATATATATGTGTATATATATATATATATGTGTATATATATATATATATATATAGAGAGAGAGAGAGAGAGAGAGAGAGAGAGTAGATATATGTGTATATATATATATATATATATATAGAGAGAGAGAGAGAGAGAGAGTAGATTAGATACTTTGGTTTAAAGTGCTACATGCCAATGCCTTTTCTCCACTTAGCCAAAACGTAGGTCACCTTAGCTTCACCTTCTACTTCACTTTGCAACTTCTTGCTGGCAATCGTGTCATGGTTTAGATTAAATATCGCCTTCTTATCCATCTTTCTTAAGTGTCAAGTATAGAGCAGTTGAGATGCAGTGGGTCTAGCTTTTAACACTGGAAAAGTCTCAGCTCTAGGATTTCTGTGAGGGTGATCCTGTTTTGCAACCTGAGAGTAGGCATATCTGATAGGGGCCCCTCCTGAAACCAGCCCAGAGGCAAGTACTGGTTTTTAGTGATCTTATCTGCTACATAGTTTATCTTCAGTTAATTAAAGCTTAGCAATGGGCTCTGCTGAGCAACTGGGCAGGTAACATTCCTGGTTTCTGAATTAATTACTTCCTGAAAACTTTGACCTGAATTACATCAAAAGACACATAATACATGGCTATGAAGAAAAGAGTTAAGTCCTGCAGTTTCTTTCCTGTTGTTTTTGTTGTTGTTGTTTGTTGTTTGTTTGTTTGTTTGTTTGATTTTTTGAGACAGAGTTTTGCTCTTGTTGCCCAGGCTGGAGTGCAATGGCATGATCTTGGCTCACGGCAACCTCCGCTTCCCAGGTTCAAACAATTCTCCCTGCTCAGCTTCCCGAGTAGCTGGGACCACAGACATGTGCCATCACACCTGGCTAATTTTATATTTTTGGTAGAGATGGGGTTTCTCCATGTTGGTCAGGCTGGTCTCGAACTCCTCACCTCAAGTGATCCGCCCTCCTCGGCCTCCCAAAGTGCTGGGATTACAGGTGTGAGCCACCGTTTCCAGCCAGTTTATTTCTTCTTTTACCAGCAGGACAGATGTCTCTTTATCCTTGGGTATGCAAACACTGACATGCTGGAAGAACTTTGTGAATGATTACCTTGGTACTAGGCAGATGGCCTCTCATAATGATTATTACACTCTTGTGGGAGGCAACTTAAACATCATCAGAGAAAAGAAGTGGTACCAAGGTGCAGTCAAGTTGCTAATCATCCATTATTTCACTATAGGAAGCGGAAATAGCTGCTTCCAGCTTTCACTTTGCTTTGCTGTCAATGTAGTAACATTTCAGGGATAAGTATTTTTATGTGGACTCTAAACCTTAACTATACTTAAATGAAAATTGAAATACTACTGTGTTAAACTGACGAGATATAATAAATGCAGCAGATTTTGTTTTACACATTTCTGTGTATTAAGGTGATGGGTTGAAGTACTACTGGCAAGGCACAAATTGAAAATACTCGATGTTTAGCCCCAATAAATTTTTTTAAGAGGGAAAAACATTTTTTAAAGTAAACAATTGAAATTTACTATAAGACGTTACATCCTGTTCTAGGAATGGGGTTATTTACGGTTGGTATTTCTCTGAACCCTGTCATCTTCATAATGTCTCATTATTATGAAACATAATGTTCATACAGAAAGCGTATCAAAAGAAAACTCATAGAAGTCTTGTGTAAGAGAAAACTTGTCCAAGAAGATTGAAAGTTATCTGTTAGAACATGGAAAAAAAGGAATACAGCAGATACTCCAGTGCTGCTACAACAGTCTCCTTCACTTCTCTCTAATTGGCGGAATGATTTTGTTCAGGTTTATACCCCCACCTCTTAGCGCCTGCCTGACTCAGGGAAGGGGTGACTCTGTCCTCGGCTAAGTGGGTCAATCTGACTGGTTTAATCAAAGGCAGGAGTCATGGTCTAATTTCCCTTGTCAGGAGGAAGGATGTGATGCTGATCCAGTCAATGGGGCATGAGGGGAAGTCCAAGGGTGAGTTTCTGACAAAGATATGATGGCTATTAAAAGAGACGTGGGACTAGGCACCATGGCTCTCATCTATAATCCCAACAGTTTGGGAGGCTGAGGTGGCAGGATCGCTTGAGGCCAGGAGTTCAAGACTGGTCAACACGGCAAGACCCTGTCTCTACAAAGAATGTAACACTTAGCTGGGCACAGTGGTACATGCCTGTGACCCCAGCTACTTGGGGGGCTGAGGCAAGAGGATGCCTTGAGCCCAGGATTTAGAAGCTGCAGTGAGCTATGACAGCATCACTGCACTCCAGCCTGGGTGACAGAACGAAACTGTGTCTCTAAAATGAAAATTTTTTAAAAAGAGACAGGGGAACCAGTAATGCCCTCTTTTCCACTGGGTGTTGCCTTGTCTGCATGTGATTTTTGGAACTGCGGCAGCCTTTGGAGGATGGTGAGGAGAACAAGCCTCCAAAGACACAGCTGGCATTCTAAGAATTCCAGAGGTGTAAAAACCTGGATGTCCTTGATGAAAAAATGGTCTCTGAACTAATTCCTTACATTTTCTTTACCTGGAACTTTCATGTCATTAGTTTTTCTCGGTGTTTGAACCAGTGGTTCCCAAACTGTGCTGCACTTGGAAATCACGTGGAGTGCTTTTGAAAGTCTCGGTGCCCAGCTCTCAGCCCATTGCAATTTGATCAGAATGTTGGGGTGGGAGCCAGACATCACTATGTTTTCAGAATCCCCAGGTGATTCCATTGTGCAGCAACATTTGGAAACCACATGGTTTGAGCAATTTTGAATTATATCTTTCATTTCTATCTGAATTTTTCCTAACTGAAACAACAAAACCTAAACTAAAAAAGAAAATCCAGACTGAAAACATTATTTGTGCATTTAGGTACACTGGATAATAAGACGGAAGAAAAATTTAAGACGAGTATAATAGAGTCAACAACATGCTTTCATAGTTTTCAAAAGGAACTCCAAGTCAATTACTTAGCAATCAGTTTGAACCATATTCAAATGTAATCAAGTAGCTACTACTTTTGATAGAGTAGTCTCACTGATTATTTTCTTTGATAAAGCTTTGTATCCACTAAATAACCTGTAGTATAATTTATGTAAAATAATTAAAAGTGAGAGACTCCTTTCATCTTTATTAAATTTAGTCTTTGAAGACTATGTCTACATAACAGAAACAAATATTGGATTCTATTACATTTAATTTCAAGAGAGGAAGACTAGTTATCTTTGTCACTTGTTACAAATCCCCGCGCCCACACACAACACATGCACACCCTTTTTAAAACACCACCGCTGAATCCTTGATTAAGGCCCTTTATAATACCTTACCTCTTCTCTGACCCATGAATTATAATTTAGGAAACTATCTAAGAAATGGCCCATAGTGATTTAAACTCCACATGGGAGACATAGGCCACAAACCTGACAGCTTATTGTGAATCCTGGCAAAATTCTTTGACTTAGCCAATTTACAGAAGAAACATTTTCCATCCTCTGAAAGGCTGTATGTGCACTTATTTTGAGGAGGGGAACTTACCATCATCTACCTCTCCAGATCACACAGCGATGTCTTAAATCCTTTCCCTTATCTGAGATACAGAGGGAAGCTTGTCTATCCTTTCCCACATAAAACCCTATGCACTGGATCCAGCATCTTGCAGAGAATCTGTGTCACCTTTCAACCCTAAAGTGGACATTTCGGCACTGTCACTCCTGACCATGTTTGTGATCACACTACATTGTGATCTAATATGACAGCTGCTAAACTACCAGTTTCAAGGAAAACCTCCTTGATTTCTCACAGCTATTGTTAATCTCATCCTTCTCCATTGCTCAGTTCTTAGACTTAGGCTTCGATTTCTTGCTTCACCTTTAAGTAAGATTATAAAAACTGGACAGATATTATATAAGTAGGCATCCTTATTCTTATCCAAGAGCAGGATAGGCCACTCAGTTTAAAAAACAAACCTGTTTTTTAAAATGACAGATGAATGGGCTTTGCATTTCATAGGTCATATCAGTGTAGAATTTCTTTAATTTTGTAATACACAGAGATAACTTGCTTAACAGATGAGAAATCTGACTACACAATCTTATTCTTTAAGTGAAAGAGTTTTTAAAATATGCATTTAGATAGGCAGTAAGAACATAAAGAAGACACCATAAACTTTGAAACAGGCATGGAATCAGAAGGTTGTTTTTCTTTAATGCTGAGCTATGCTGACAATTATCTCCAATAAAAATGAATGAGCAATGTGAGAGGAATAATCAGTGTCTGAGAGATTCTTTGCATTTACATGAATTGATAGCATTTACCAGATTGAGGGTAAGTACTAATGAAGCACTTCAACCTAATTAAAACTTTCTGAGCTTTCCTTTCCCCCCTTTAACAAAGTTAGATTTTTATAGGATTTAATTTGAAGGTGATGGAAATACAAAGGCAGATTTTTGTCATCCCCAAAGACAGGTTAATAATGCATTCAAATTCACATCTTTTTTCACTTTGATAAAACTGACCTACTTTCCCTTTTAGAGAGAAAATGTCTTATGAAATACTTTTCACATAAAAAAAATGTTGCATTTTGATGCCTTTCTTTTTCCATACTATAATTGAACCTGGCATATCAATTCCAAAAGTTAAATGAAGTTTAGTTCATTTTCAGGTCTGGGCTTTTTAACGAGTTAGCATCTCTGATACTTGAGACAAGCCGCATTCAGTGCTTTGCATGCCTGGGAATTTTTCTGACAGTAGTGATAATGATGCAGATGTTTCTCTTCGCAGGGATTTTCCAACAATGTTGCTAATGAAAACACATGTCTGCTTCCTGGCAAATAAAAAAAAATCATTTTTCAAAACAAAAAATTCAAATGCTTTCATCCTAAAATGGCAAATGTAAACAGCCATTATTTTCTCCACATCATTTTTGCTGTTTTTTTTTTCTCAGCAATGAAGTGATTATTATTTTTTTCTCATCTTGATACGGAAACAACTTTAACAAAATCTTACGCAGATCCCAAGTGAAGTGGAGATGTTTAGAGCAGTGGGGTCAGCCTTGAGAATTGAGTCTTGGAATTGATTTGCTATGTCATCTTAAGCCTCATGTCTGGATCAGCTGATTTCGTTTCAACACAGAAATAATCACAGTTGCTACAAGTATTATGCTCTTAAACTTATGAGTGTAACTTTGTCTTTTGAGTCTTCTATAGATATAAATAATGAAAAAATATCTATATAAATCATGTTTTAACAAATCTTTTTTATTTTAAAAAAATACATGAAATTTCACTCAATTCAGCGAGGTTTCTGTAAAAACAAAATTCCAGATACATTTTGAGGGTTGAGGGAATATTTGCTGCTGCCTTTTCTTTTAAATGTTCATTAAAAGGAACATTTTAATATTGAAAAAAAAAGCCTTTCATCATTCATCAGTTAGCTGTTAAAAAAGAGTTTCCAGCTTATATGCAAAAGAAATGTCCTTACCCTATTGTTAAGCATGGTAACCCATACCACCAGATGGGGTATAGGACAGGGCAAGCACCAGAGATGTCTGTTGTATCTATAACTTGGTCATTAAGAAATGCTTTAAAGTTATTTTTCTATGTTAAGCGGACTATGTCAAAATGCCACATCATAAAGACTACATCAAGATTTTTTTCACATGTTACTATCAATGAGGTCATTATGAGTCTTCTTTACCTCCTTGGGTGAGGGTGCCATTATGGTCATTAAGACATATAATTAAACACTCATCAGAATAGAAGGTCAAAGGGCCTGGGAAATCTGGATAACTCAAGCCAAATAAAGTCAATGGTTAATTGCATCTTGGCTAAGTTTATCTGCACCTTTGGATAGGTGATTATGTGCTCTCTTTCTCCCTTCTTTAAGCTGACACACTGACTGCCTTTTTGTAGATCAAACCTTAGAACTTGATTTAGACTCTGCCTCTATAAACAAAGTGTGTTTAATTATGCATATTTTCTGCCTCTATATCAATTACCTGGTTTAATCTACAAGAAAACAGAGAACTAAATCATTATTTGTGAGGGTCTATTTAGTCCTTGAAATAATGAACTTGAAATAGAACTCTAATGGAAGTCAGCCTTAAGTCAGCATCCTTAAAATCCTCTTCCTTTCCTTCCTCTTTCTTTCTATCAAAGCTGTACATGCGTAAGAGCTAGAGCCCATCTTAGGCTACAAATCAGAACCTAGTGATTGTTTTATAGTCTTGACATCCATCTTTTGAAAGTAATTATACAGAGCCAAGCGTGGTGCATTGACCATAACTTGAATGTAACAGAACATGTGAGAAAAGACATAATGGAAAACTCCTCTCTGTGAAGAGTATAGTCTGGCATTTTGGTAACAGTGAGTCAGGATGGTGTTAGTACAGGTAAGCCCAATATGGAATCTTTAATTTTGTACCTTCTTTTTCTGTAGAAAAATTTGAGTCATCTAATGCATGCACTCAAGTTCCCTAGCTGAGGATGAACAAGGCAATACTCTGTCTTCCTGTTACAACAATTTGTAATGAATTGGGCTTTTTGCCATCTATTTAGTGCCCTATTCATCACATTGTTGTGCCTTTTCTTGGTGATTTTGCTGTTTAAAATTAGACCTTCATCATAGTGCTGAGGTGCTGTCTACTGTTTGTCAGTACACGAATTTGGTGATGTGCCTTAGAGAGAAAATATGTGTTAGATAAGCTTCGTTCAGACATGCATTACAGCGCTATTGGCCTTGAGTTCAATGTTAATGAATCAACAATATGTATTAAATAAGATGTCTTTAAACAAAAAACATTCACTAAATAGTTATGAATTGATTGTTGCTGAAAATGTGACCAGAGATTCAGAGAGACCTAACCATGTATTTTCTCTGGAAATACTGGTTTAGAATTTGCTAATTTAGTCTTTGCAGGGACTTTATACAACATTACTGCAAATAAGAAGAATCAATGGTAGTCCTTATTTTCAGTATAATCAATTCAAGAAAAGAGGTCAGGCCTAGGTATACAGTCGTATCACATGAAAGGTTAAGATCCATAATTTTAAAGGATTCCTGGAAATTTGAAATATGATGAAACTCTTTTTGCAGCCTTTACAGATTACCAAATTGTGCCTCACTGTCCGTCGTGTTAGTATAAGCTGAAGGATGTGGTGAGGGTTGAGACAGTTATAATAAACTCAACCACCTGGTAACTTCTTTGGAAAATAACCAAATCATCTATGTCTCTATTTTGAGATCTATTTTGAATGTCACACAACTATTATCTTAAAGGTCTTTGAATGATTCTGATACCATCACATTGATGATGGCTCCTTTAAAATAATGTAAAAGAATATTTAATTAGTGGGGAAAGTGTTCACAATATTTTAAGTGAAAAATCAGGTTATATACAATCTGGTGCAAGACTGACTTCAGAGACAACTCTCAAAGACCTGCCTCACAGAGCTGCCTGCTCCAGGAACTAGAGTCCTCTTTAAGTCATGTCTGTTTTCTGACCAAGATAATTGCTTAGATTGGTTTTATATCCTCTGGACTGCCAAGGGCAGCTAGTTGCCCAGCTAATGTGAAATTGTCTGCAGGTTATGAGCAGAGCTCCTCTGGGCACCTCGCTCTGCAACCAAGAATCCGTGGTCCCATGGGACATCAATGCTGACTAAGACAAGGAGACAGTCAAGACAGTAAAGACAGTGGGATCTCAGGGTGTATCTGCTTCTCACTGCAGAGTATCTGTAGAACTAAACCTTCCTGAAGAAAACTCACTTTAGTCCACACCTTCATTCATGGCCCAGTGGCAGTTGTAGCAGCCCTGGACTTCAGGCAGAAGCCAACTGCCCTATCTGTCGGGATTACATGAGTGATACTCTCACCATCAAATGTGGACAGAACTTCTGTCACTCCTCCATCCGGCAGCACTGAGTGAATTTATAGGACAGCTTCCCTTGCCTCTCCGGTGTCACCAGTGCCAAGAAGAGCACTGCAGGAGCAACACCCTGCTGGGAAGGATGACTGAAACTGCCAGGATACTCCACATCACCAGGAACAAAACAAAGAGGCAGGCACCAACATGTTGTGCAAGAAGCATCATCGGATCCTGACCCTTTTCTGTGAGCAAGACCTAGAGGTGTGACGTCTCCTGTGTACTCAGCCCCCTGACCACCAGGATCAGTCACCACTTGAGGCCCAGAGAGAAGGGTGCCTCTCATCACCAGATGAGGCTCAGCAGTTGCATTAAGTCTCTGGAAAGGAAAGTTGTAGACATTCCAAAATTAGTAGCCACTCAAGATAGAAAACCTTTACAATTGAGAAACAGGGTGAAAAACCAGATACAGACATCCTTCTCTAAATTTGAGCACTTGAACCTATTTGTGGATCATGAGCAAGAGGCAGTTCTCTCAAGGTTAGCTGACGAAGAGAACATTCAAAAGAAACTTAATGCAAGCATAGCATTTTCAGACTACGTTTCCACAATCAAAGATCTACTAAAGTAGGTGGCAGAAAAGAGTGTGATGTCAGAAATGAAAGTGCTGCTGGGCATCAAGAGTATCTGCAACAGACATGAAAGCCTGAAAACTTCAGCTCTCTATTCACTCCTTTACAGCTTATCCAGTTGCTCTGGCTTCCAGAATGATGTGCAGTTTATCCAGTTGTTCTGGGTTCTGAAGGCTTTGATTCCTGACGGCATTACTGAGAGGCTGAAGTGGTCCATTCACCATCCTGAATTAACCGTCAGGGTTGTAAAGACTCCCTCTTCAGGAAAGGAAAGTGATCTCTATCAGAACAGACAGATGCTGGACAACGGAGCTACAGAATGGTAACTCTGTTGCTTGAGGCACTATTTTAGTCATCCTTCTGCTAAAGGAAAAGGCCAGAGTAGTTGGCATGTATCTGGGCTATGAGTTTGGCAATATTTTGTGTTGCAGTTTGAATGACTTGTCTCACATCCATTCTTTCATTGGTGTTAATTTTTCTGAAATACTAAACTTTATTTCAGTATTGAACATGATTCTAAACCTCTTGCAATCTGTGTGGTAACAGATTATGAAGGATGAACTTGACATTGCTTTATTTTCTGCCTGTAATTTGTGGACAGTAGGTAGAATATTGTACAACTCTCTGTGAACCTAGAACTAAAATTTTTAAAAATCTTCCTATGACTTAAACACACATATAAAATTATGTAATGTAGGCTCTTTCTTGTCTGGTTTAACTCAAAAGAATTATTTTGAGATTATCTATGTTGTTGCATGAGTTAATAGATCATTTGTTTTTATTGCTGGGTAGTAGTCCATTATATAAATATACCACAGTTTGCTTATTCATTCACCCACTAATGGGCATTTGGGCCACATATTGTCTCTCCACAGGGGATGTGGATTGCTTCTTCGCTCATCTCTTGCCCTTATTATTGGCACACACTGGGCTGCCAAAACTCTACCACAGGGGCAGTATACCAATATCTATCAATGTTGGAAATGCATATACTTTTGACTCAGTAATCTACTTCAGTGAATTTATCGTAAAGAGACGTTCTCACACTTATAAAACACAGATATTCAAGGTTATTTCTTGCAGTATAGATTGTAAGAAAAAAAAGCACCTCATTAGAGGTGTACTCAATATGTACTCAAATGTCATAATTTCCAAATAGTGTAAAAAAATAAAGCAAAACAAAATATTAGATTATAAAATGTATGTAATGATTGGCTTGATTAAAAAACTAACAAACAGATTAAAATTAAGTATGATAGATTGTTAATAGTCATTGTCCTTTGGCATGGAATTATAAATCATTTTAATTTCTTGCTTATATATCTATATTGTACATATTTTCTATAGTGTATAGGAATTACTTTTACTTTAAAATCACTTCTTAAAAATTTAGGGTTTTATTGTGTTTATTTTCCCCTAAATATAATCCATTTAAAAAGGAGTACATGTGAGTTATTTAATTTTTTTATAAAGATGCCTTGGCTCAATAGATTCAGTATGACTAAGGCTGGGCTTATCAATTACATAAATAGATGTTGGAGCCCCTCAAAATTCTCTCATTTTCTCATTCTCAATTTCTCCTAGAGGGTAAAGTATACACAAAGTCTTCTTCTGACAAAGAAATAACTCACAAATTATATTTTATAGCCTACATTTTCCCTCTGAGCTTTAGACCTGCATATTCAGCTGTCTACTGAACATCTCCTCCTAGAGATCACAAGATGATTCACACAACATTGTCTGAAATCAAGCTTCTTAACCCACATCTTTTACCATGCCATCAAACTGGACCTCTTCCTATCTTTTGTAACCTGAGCCTACCATCATCAAATTACATTGTTTGCTCCCTAATTATACTCACCGTTGTTAACATCTCTCACCTCCCAAACTATAAGTCTTGTTTTTAACCTTAATTCATTTATGATGCAGTATTAGTTGTGTGTCAAATATTATATGGAACACACTTAAGCTAGAAATTTATTCATTGTTTATCTGAAATTCTAATTTAATTGGGCATCCTGTATTTTTATTGCTACATCTGGCAACCTTATTATTAGCTATAAACATTTTAATTCAATCAACTGAATAATCAGGTTGGCTCTTATTCACTGAGTTCAATTTTTTCCTCAGTGTTCATTTGATTAGCTGATATGACTCCTATGACAATGACAATGTATCCCTAATTGTTCCTAGATAATATATTCACCTGATAAAGACTTATATTAAAAAGTAAACCTTATTTTACAACCCTTGCAAACTTTTAAGTACGCTAGTAAATTTCAAGTCTGCTGAGCCAATATCTAAGCACTTCGCAGTCCTTCATAAAGTTTCACATCAACATAATCCAAACAGTAAAAATTAAGGCATATTTGAATCCCCAAACCTTGTTTGAATTTTACCCAAAATAAGCAAATAACGATCATTTAGTCACTTTGAATGGTGCTATGCTAATTGAAAATGACGTCTTCCCAAAATTTTGCTCAGGCATTTCCTGTCACAGGGGATTCTGGCTGTGTGACAAGGACAAGACAGGGAACAGCTGCCTTAAGGGAATTCTTATTTGAACAACTAAAAAAAAAGAAAGAAATTTCTTCTTGGTGGCTTGGCCACCTGCCATCTAGAGTAGAAACACCCTGTTATTTGTGATCTCGTTTTTTCCTTGAAGTTATTAAATGATTTGTACAAGTTATTTAATGTGAACTACTTTATTAAAGTTATATGGATTAAGAGCCACCAGGAAATATAAACCAATTATAAAAATAAGTAGGGAAATTAAAAGTTAATAGCATTGCTTTAAAATTATAGTCATTCTTCGGTTTCATAGTTTCACAACTAATTATTCTGCTTTTATATAATAGAATAATTAGTTCTGAAACTATAAATTTGAGCAAAATATATTCTATTTACTTTGGAAAATTAAGTGTGTGGCATAGTCATTTTAATTCACCTAAAACAAGTGATATAAATAGCTTCTGGACATTTGAAAATTGGTAGAGACTTTTGAGGACTGTGCTATATTATGTACTTGTAGTCCTGATGCCTCCCTACTGAGCTCCCACAAAACCAGAATCAAATAAAAAGATGTACTATTTACTGTCAGGAACAAGGAGACATTTAATCCTCTCTGTTAAGTGTTTCTAGAATACCATCCTAGTGGGTCTCCCCATCCTTTACTCATCATTTAAGAGGTAGACTGTTGGAGACGTTTCTCATGTGTCCTTCTCATTAAACTTAATATATAAACATCATTTCAGAAAAAGGCCCAGTTTCTTTGTAACTTGACTAGGCAGATGGTTAGATATTTAAGGCCATCACTGTGTCCAGAATCCTTCTCATCTTCATCTAATCTGAGCATTGGAGATGATTTGCAACTGGAGACTACATTTTTCTTCAATCTGGTAATACCATTTTCACAGAAATTGGTTTTAAGACATGAGATTGGTCATAAATTATGAATAATTTCAATTTGACTTTTCTGTATCTGCAGTCTAGTTAATGTCCTTTAAAGCAAATCATAAATGGCATGTATCACATGGAAGCAAAATGTCTGAGTCATGTAGCTGAGCTCAGAAGTATGCTTGTGGGCTGTAAGAAGTAGACATGAGGTTTCAGTGCTATTAAGATTGTATTCTATCCAGGCGCCCAGTAGTGCTCAAATCCTCTTTTGCATTCCATCCTTCCTTCTCAGGGATTACTACCAAAGGAAGCCAGGTACAAGGGCCATAACCAAATGAGAAACAAAGTACCACTTTGTTATCAGCATGGAAAGCACCCAGATCTTCTCTAGTGAAGCTTTTTCTGATAAAATATAGATTGGAGAATGAAGACTGGGCCCAGATGCCTAAGTAAACCATATCTTTTACTCCACCTTGAATCTAAGACACCTGGCTTGGCCTAGAAGGTGGAATATAAAATGAGAAGACTAACTATATCAGCTCCAAGCAGGTACCCCCACCTAAGTTCTTGTGACATGGATACAGAAAGAGAAGAAGGTGTATCTCACAGCAGCCAACCTTTGAGAGACACTATCAATAACACTAGTAAAGCCATGACCTTGTACAGTTCCTGCATGCTGATCAGTCACATGTGCAGATCTTCCTTCCATAAGGATATTGGGGCAACTAATAAGCAGATGTGCAGAGGCTAAAATGTGTGCCAGTGGGCAAGAAATGTTTAATCCCAAAGTATCACCTTTGCATCACATTTGTTTTCAATCGTCAGATTCAGTGGAGTTTTTGTTTTGTTTTGTTTTAGTTATAAGTAATGCCATCCTATTAATAACTTGGCTGTCAGATACATCTTGTCAGGATACAGATGTATCTTGACTGAAGTAGTAGGTTCTAGAGGTAGTAGTAGGCTCTAGAGTAGGCTCTAGAGGTAGGCTGATTTTGTTTCTTGAAGACAATAGTGATATATTAATGAGTGTTAACTGAAGTTTCTTCTTCGGTGCCAAAAGGAAGCACTTTGTAGCCAAAGGCACTTAACATTGCAAAAGCATGGTTTAAAATACCAATGAAAGTAATGGAACTAACAGCCTAAATGAAAGTATTATATGTCCTTTGTGACTAAAAACTGGAGAGTTCATTTGTTTTTCTTCCTTGTTTGAGGACTTACGGAGTATTTCACATGGCACAATTACCACTGAACCTAGGAGGAATGCTTCCTCTCCAAGACCTTGACCTATTCCTAGAGTTTGTCAACTGGTAAAACCAGTTTGCCACATTTATTTTACCAGTAATACTATCAAATGTCTGCTTTAATGGTGGAGCCCTTTTTTATAACTCATTTCGGTCTAATAAAGATGTTGTCCTTTGCTTCTTTATACCTGTCAGTATTTTGTCTTGTCTGAGGAGTGATATGTTTTCATCAAAGTTGATGGCTGCAGAGAAATGTAGAAAGATAGTATTCTGGAAATTCTGTCCTTCTTGGATTTTCACTGGATCCATTTGAGCCTTGATGATCTTACGGTAGTAGACATGACTTGTAAACAGTCTGTACCATTGCCATTTCTTTTTTCTTTTTTCTTTTTTCTTTGTTTTGCAAAAAATGACTGTCTCCAGGCAGTGAATTCCATACCCTAAATTTTTTAGTTTATAGGAATTCTAATACTACAGTTTTCAACAATATTTTTCACAGTTACAAAAGCATATAGAAAAGATATATGAAAACTATAGGGACAGCTATAGCTTTAAATATATAAAACTTATATATGACTGCCAGGTTTTCAAAATGAAAGGAGAAAAGACAATAATTAGATATTTTTAAAACATCTCTTCCTTAGTAGATGAATCAGTTATTTTCACAAAACTTCCTAAAATAAGCAGACCAAGTTGTTGGTGACTTAAACTCTATTTCTATTTTATTCTAGTCATATCAAGTACAGTATGCACATTTACATCAGGGCACTTAATTTTGCAGGCATGGACTCCATTCCACTGAATGCAATTAATCAAATGATCCACAAATTCATTTTAGATACTTCCCTTGGCCTAAAATCTGCTTTCAAGAAGCCTGCAGTATTATTATATTATGATAAATACATTGTGGCTTAATATTATGAATGTTGTCCAACTACCCAGGTAGCCTATAATTGTAAAAGAATGTGGGGAGCTAAATTTTTATTTTTAATGTAATGAAGATTTTAAAATATTTTAAAGTCAGATAACATGCCAAATAATTTTTCTTTATTCAACTCTTATCTGAGATTCCCAATTGGAAAAATCAAGAAATCCATAAAAAAACTATAGATAGTTATAGATATTAATCTTAATTTTTACATTTTTTTCTTATTGAAAAAACATTCTTACTTGCTTTTTAAGAAAAGCCATACACTTAGCAAGGCTTAATGCACACTCCAATGTGCTAAGATTTAGACCTCATATCATTTTCCCATGTGGCCTTTCATTTGCTCTGATAATACCTATTAGATGTCTTTTCACTTTTTTCCCTCTTGAGATAACTTAGTCTAATGTCATTTTGTTGTTGAAGCAATTACTTTTTTTTTTCCAGTCACTGATAGAGAGAGATTTATATGATGCTAATTGTAATTCTAGACATTTTAGTATCCAACCCATCTATAACGAGGCACTACAAAATCTCTGGAGCATCCTATGTTTTAAAGAGATGTTCTTATCCATTAAATATATCTACTGTTTTCCATGCTTATAAACTTTGTGGAATGAGGATGAATGTCATGTTTTTATTATATGAAATACATTCTTAGATATATATGTCTTTATGTTTCAACCCCCTACTTTTAGCTTCTGAAATCATGATTAAGTTTCTGAATATTTTCATCTCTTTAAAATATTTCCTGCTTTCCTATGTCTTAAAAAATATTTTTTGCTTTTTAAAAAGTCAGTCTTTCAAAGTAGAATTTACAGACAGTAATAGTTCTACTTTTTAGTGTGTTGTTCTAAGAGCTGTAATAATCACATATGATCATGTAATCATTACATGATCATGAATATACAGAACAGTTCCAACATTCCCAAAAATTTCATCATATTTGGTAATCTGTTGGTCCTCACCCTTAACCTCTGGCAGCCTTTGATCTGCTTTCTGTCTCTATTGTTTTGTCTTTTTCACAGTGTTACATAAAATCACTATAATATCTGGCTTTTTTTTTTTTTTTTTTTTTTTTTTTTTTTTTTTTTTTTTTTTTTTTTTTTTTTTTGCTTAGCAACATGTATTTGAGATTCATCTACACTGCTGTATATACGAGTAGTTGTTCCTTTTTAAATAAATTTTGTAGAGATGGGGTCTCACTATGCTGCCAAGGCTTGTCTAGAACACCTGGGCTCAAGTGATCCTCCTGCCTCAGGCTCCCAAGATGCTAAGATTACAGGTGTGAGCCACTGTGCCCAGCCAGTTGTTTCTTTTTAATGCCAAATAGTCCACTGTATGGCTATACCACCAGTTAATTATTCATTCACACCTGAAGGTTATTTGGGTAGTTTCCAGTTTGTGCCAATTATGAGTAAAGTTGCTAAAAGTATTTCCATATTTGTTTTGTATTGTTTTGTATGCAAGATAAATAACTTGTTATTTATCTTGGATAAATAGCTAGAAGCAGATGAGTGGATCTTACAGTAAATGTGGGTTAAATCTAGCAGGAAACTGTTACTCTATTTTCTCAAATGACTGTATCATTTTGTATTTCCACTGGCAATGTTCAAGAGTTCTGGTTCTTCAGCAGGGCACAGTGGCTCATGCCTGTAATCCCAGAACTTTGGGAAGCCAAGGCAATCGGATCACTTGAGGTCAGGAGTTCGAGACGAACCTGAACAATATGTTGAACCCCATCTCTATTAAAAATACAAAAAAAAAAAAAAAATTAGCTGGGTGTGGTGGTGGATGGCTGTAAGCTACTCAGGAGGCTGAGGCAGCAGAATTGCTTGAATCTGGGAGGCAGAAATTGCAGTGAGTTGAGATAGTGCCACTGCACTCCAGCCTGGGTGACAAAGTGAGACTCCGTCTCAAAAAGAGAAAAAAAATTCTAGTTCTTCAACATTCTCACCTACACTAGATATTGTCAGTATGTTTTTTTAACCTACACATTCTAATAAGTGTGTAGGTGTGTCTAAGTATGGTTTCAATTTGAATTTTCCCAAGTGATTAATGATGTATCTTTTCATATTTGCTACCCATATATCTTCCATGATAATGTACCTGTTCAAATATTTGACCCATTTTTAATTGTGTTGTTTACTTTTTGGCTTTTGACAGTTTTATTTTTTTGTTTTTTTTTTTTGAGACGGAGTCTCGCTGTCGCCCAGGCTGGAGTGCAGTGGCCAGATCTCAGCTCACTGCAAGCTCTGCCTCCCGGGTTTACGCCATTCTCCTGCCTCAGTCTCCCGAGTAGCTGGGACTACAGGTGCCCGCCACCTCGCCCAGCTAGTTTTTTGTATTTTTTTAGTGGAGACGAGGTTTCACCGTGTTAGCCAGGATGGTCTCTATCTCCTGACCTCATGATCCGCCCGTCTCGGCCTCCCAAAGTGCTGGGATTACAGGCTTGAGCCACTGCGCCCAGCCTGACAGTTCTTTATAGATTCTGGATATGAGGCCTTTCATCAGATACATGTTTTGCAAACATTTTCTGCCAGTTGGCTTGTCTTTTCATTTTTTTAACAGTGTTTTTCCAAGTTTCTTTTTTCTTTCTTTTTTTTTTTTTTACTATGATTTTAGGCTATCTTCTTGGTTTGTAGGCCCTCATATTAACAAATTTGCACTAATTTCTGATTGGCAAAATTATAAGTTTCAGAATTGGAAGGAACAGAAGAAAAGAGACCCTAAAGATACCATAGTTCTATGTAACATTTACTTGAGGAATATAACAATCAGGAACTTTTTTGGCAGAAAGTCCAACTGTAGTGGCTTAAACAAGAATGCTTTTCTTCGTTATAAGAAATTCAGAGATAAGCAGGTGTTGGCATGCATTTAGAAGTTCCATGTAATCAGAACTGACATCCTTACACTTCCTTGGTCCTTCTCTCTGAAGTTAAAGGTTGCCACTACAGCTGATAATATCCACACACAAGACAAGAAATAGAAGACAGAGAAAAGACAGCACTTTCACCATGAGAGCAACACTTTCCTAGCAGCTTCTCACCTGCTTCCGATTGAATTGTCATTGGACAGAAGTGTGTCATATGATCAGACAATACTTGGAGAAGGGGATTGAAACTGGGGATTGTGTGAGATGAGTCTGTCCAGTGTCTGCCTCAGCAGAAAGTTTTAAATAACATCAAAATACAAAAGGCAATAAACCTCTACTATAAAAGTAGAAGAAAGAACAATCAAAATCTAGCTTTAAATTCAAGGTTTTTTAAAACTTGCTGCTGGCTAAACAACTAAAATTTAATGGCACTTTTCCAATTGCATCTTGTGTATGTATATAATAGTAATAATAGAAATAATAGCAGCTATTAGAATGAAAGCATAATAAGCATAATGGGTTGTGGTTTATGAAGTCACATACTTTTCTTTGATTGCCTCTTTGAATATAGTCTTTTACATAATAGACAACTAAGGTACACAGATAGCAGGTTACTTAAAGTCACATAGAAAAGAGATCCAGAATGAGAAACTCACAATAAAGGCTGCCATCCCTAACCTACCTTTCTGTACCAATTAGGGTTTTCAAGATCAAGAAGAACTATACAATGTAAAGTTTATATTGTGATAATGTTTGCATGACCTGTGTGTGTAAACTTGGTAAATAAATTAAAGTGAAGCTTGGACTTCATTTATACTTGTTATTCTCTCAGGGATAAAATTTCCATCCAGAAAAAGTATTCTATTTTCATTTAAATATAAAGAAAAATAAAATGGAAATTTTTCACTTAAAAAACTGAAAACAGCCCTTCTATAGTGAAAATTAATATTGTTTCAAACATTAATTAAAAACAACCATTATTTTTTACTTTCATAATTTAGCCCAGGCGCCTAACACATTGACTAGAATTGCTCCTAAATGAATGTTAGCTGAACAAATGAATAAATGAACTTTCTGAACCAACTCACTATAATTTTATTGCTTTTTTTAAGTTAATATATTTTGTTCAATTTTCAGTAGCTTGGAATAAGTTCTAAACATGCAAAATGCTATTGAATCTGTGCGATTTATTCAAGGTTAGGAAATTACTAATGCTGAAATATAAAGTAAAACCCCTATGAGTTTCTATCAGTTATTTGGCTTACACTAGGAACTAAACCCATTTTACCAATGTAATGTGCTTACAAATGCTGTAGCTGAAGTTTATCATACATTCTGGGACCCAAAGGATTCAGGAGTCTATAAGTCCCACTAATAAGCCCCTCATTAAAGGACATATAACTGTTTTCTCTTTTCCCTTTAAGAACTCTCTCAGGGTATCTGGTAAAATACTTCGGCTTTCCATGACAACTTTCTTCAAAATTTTACAAATACTTTATAAATTGTCCTTGAAAAGTAAGATAGGCGTGGATATATTTTGTGCCTTAGGAAATGAGAGGCTAAGGAAGTTCATAAGGTGACACAGCTAATGGAAATAGAATTAAGATCTCCAGGATTTGATCTCACTGTACAACTAGATCATGTCCTCTTCAGATCACTTTTGAAAACCAGCTAATCAGAATCTATTGTGTTTTGTAGAAAAAAAAAAGACTGGCAATTATATTGGATTCATTCCATTAAATCTTCATATATTATCATCATAAAGGAAGATTAAAATGATATTTCACTCTGGACTAATGAATTTATTGGTTTCAGAATTGTTGCATTGTATATTTGCAGCCATCACTTGTTTAATTGTATCCACTATATAAAACCTAGATTTCTTTATTCAAAATACAAAGAAATGCTTGTAACACCTGCAAGTTTTTGTTCACACTGATGCTGCCAAAATAGTAGCGATCTGATGCTGTTTTGAAAGTCTGACAAGGTTGAAAGAGGAAAGATTTTGAAGGGAGATAGAGATGAGGTGCTGTACCAAATCTGCAACAAATTAGCTGTGTGGTCATCGGAATGGTCCTCCCTCTGTGATTCAGTGTCTTTGTGTGTAGAGGGCCCAAATCATAAGTTAGGAGAATTAATTGAGCTCATAGATATAAAATGCTTAGTATTACATTTGGTCCATGGTGATTTCTCATGAAATATGTACCAGAATTATGGTAATTTACTCCAACAAATATTTATTGAATGTTTTACAACTGCCTTTACTCAGTGCTATCCAAGTGTGTTTTTACAGCTTACTAATCATTACATATAAGAAGAAAAGGTATAGCTTAATTCCTTAGATCAAGATTTATCAATCTCAGCACTTTTGATGTTTTGGCAGATAATTCTTTGTTGTGTGAGGCTTCACTGTGCACTGTAGGAATTTAGCAGCATCCCTGGACACCACATGCTAGATGCAGTAGCATCCCACCCCTGCCCATTTATGATAACCAAAAATGCCTCCAGACACTGCCAAATGTCTCCTGGAGGGCAACATTGTCCTCAGTTGAGAACTACAGCCCTTGATCAATTATATGTAAAGAGTGTTCACGAACTGCTCATCCTAGGAGATTTTCCCCAAAAGATCCATGGTCAAATAAGATGAGAAACATCAAATGCCAACAACAGCATAACAATGATAGCTAATTTTTGGAAACACACTACACATGGCAAACTGTTCTTATCTTATTTATTCCTCATAACAGACCTAGAAGTTACTTAATATTTTAAGGCACATTTTTAAAATGAGTAAATTGAGGATCAGAGAAAGTAAGTAACTGACAAACATCATACAATTTAATTGCACAGCTAGGGTTTGCTTCCAAGCCATCTCCAGTCTGTGAAATTATCTACTACACAGTATTGATCCTTGAATATCCCACTTTTTAATTCAAAATCAATTTGGGATCTTAAGGCTAATTATTCTTAATTTGTGATATTTATTAGGTTACAGGTATTTACTTGATCTCCAGCACTTACAAAATTACCTTTTGTTTTAATCAATCGATGACAGTATTCCAATTATTTGCTAAACTATTGTCTTCATAAACATCCTTGGATGCAGGCAAAGTCACTTTCCCTGGCAATGTTAGCCAAAATAACTTCAAACAAATTCAGATGGCCAGGAACTATGGAAGGAGGGACTCACTCTGCTTGAGGGAGGCAGAAAACATTTAATAGAGGAGACAATATTTGAATTTGACCTTTTATCATCATATTAAATTTGGACGAATAAGAGTCTGCCAGGTGGAAGGGCATTCCTAGCAGAGTAAACGGCATTTGCAGAGACCTGGGTAACTTGGAGAGTTTGGTATCTCTGAGGAATGGTGGGGGTGGAGAAAAGAAAAGAGGAAAATAGAACTAGAGAGAAGACTGAGTTCTGTATTATTATCTGTGGCTTGACTCCTGTAGGTATTTGCCCTAATCACCTTTGCAGTAAGGGCAGCAGACAGCCAAGAGCACAGTAGAGACATGGTCGGGTAGGTACTTGATGATCACCAAAGTGTGTATTGTTTGATGGCAGGGAGACCCAATTAAGACACTAATGCAATGCTTTCAGCAAGAGGTAATGAGCTAGGGTGGAATGAAGGGTCAGATTTGAGAGAGTTTATTACAAGAGAAGCAGGTCAGGGAAAATCCTCCTCTGAAATGGGCTATTAGAGCAAATAAGTAGAATTTATTTTTGGAAAGTCTGTCTCTATGAAATAAAATAATGCATTTCCAAGGAAATAACCTGGAAGTGTGTTTAGCAGCTGTTCAGGTAACCTGGAGAATTTGCAGTAACATATCTCAGATTCCACAAATGATCTTCTGGAAACTTGTTCCTGTCCCCATTCAGATTTCCCATAGAAATTGAACGCCTCATAATTGTTAGGTGGAGATTCAGAGCTAAAAGTTAGATTCTGAATTGCGCTGTTCCCTTTTTAGTACTGACTACTTTGTCAATTTCCTTCTAAGCATGTCACCTGGGAAAGATGAGTCAGCCTTGTGGCGCTCCAACCAAATGTATCTGAGAAATTATGAGCCAGTCAAAAATGTAGGGAAGAGATTAGTCCCAGACCCTCAATAAATAGTTGTTGAATGGGTGAATTAATCAAATGTTGAATTCACTTATTTCATTTTTGACTTAAGCATGTAAAATAAGATTAATAAAAAGGAAGAAAAAAAAACTTTAAACCTTAAATTGCAGTTTTTCCCTTACCTTTTTTACTGAAATAGCTAACGGATCACTCCCCAAAAATACTCTAGCCTAGTACCAAATGGACTTTTATTGCATGCATTATGGAATAAATTTTTATGTTTACTATTTAAATCCAAAATGAACATATAGTCCAACACATTTAACCTTGTTACCTTTTTCCAAACATTTTCCTCAAGGTATCCTTTAAGGTTTTTTTCTGTACTTTGTTTAAGATTAAGCAATTTATTTTCACCATAGATATAAAGATTTTATAATCCCATCCCTGGCATTTTACAAGAAACAATTTTTTTCTACTACATTTTAATGATTTCTGTAATTGTATCGAAAATCACAATGGGTGATTAGATATCTTCTGTTTAAGGAGTGCTATTAGGTACATTCCTAATCATCAGACCTATTTTATTTTGTGATAGAGAAGTTTTTTCCTACAATGAAAATGTAATTTTCTTTCTGCAATAAAAGAATTATTATTCTTAATGTTCTTACACATTCTTCTTTTTATGTGAACATTTTAGGTGTATCAATATATGCATGAAACGATAACTGTTAATGGCTGTCCCGAATTCCGTGCGAGGGCAACAGCAAAGGTAAGGCTTGAGTAACTTTAAAAATATACTTGACTCCAGTTATCTAGTAATTGACTGTGCGCGTGTGTGTTTCAGGTATTCTCGTGTGTACACTGTAAGAGAATTTAGACATCAGTGGCAGCCCAGAGTCTAGAACCAGTACTACTTCTCAGGTAAAAATCCTAATGGAAAATTGAACGTTTCTGCTGCTTCTGTAGCTTAAGAAAGGAGAATGATTTCATTAAACTCACTTAATGTCCATTTGGCACAAGCAAATCTACTGGTTCATTGTGGGAAATACTATATGATTTTCTGACACATTCTTCTGGTCCGAAAGAACCTGTATCATATTCAGTGCATGAAGATTTATTTGCACCGGTCTAAAGATTTGATTTCAATTAGACAGGAAAAGAATTCACCTGACACCCACTGATCTAGGATACTTCTGTGTATTCAGCTGAGCAGTGGGTAACTTGCTGAAAGGGTGTGGCATTGAACTACAGAAAAGGCCTGTCACCTTTTGTAGTAGTGAACACATCTGCCCTTTAAAAACTTAAATCTAGAGATTGTAGAGACCCTACTAATGGAAATGTTATACCAAGAGGATGGTGAACTTATCAGGAAAATAGGCCATTAGGAAATACCAATTTTAAACTAAAATCACTGATGCAGCTCTTCTTTTACAAACACACAAATGTTATAATAGAAACATGACTTGCTTTTAAAAATACTTTATTTTTCTAATAATGTATAAGAAATAACCATTGAAAATGATTAGAATTTTCCATTTAATTCCTTTGTGTTACATCAACGCTTGTTTAGTTTCTCTCTTGAGTTTTTAGTTTTTACTCTGTAACTGAACACTGTAGATTTGTAAGGTTTTTTTGTTTTGTTTTGTTTTCTTTTGTTTAAACTCAGGGGGGAAAAAAGGGTGTTATTATCATTATGTCATGCTTTGCTTGTACTGAAGTGGAACACACACAGAAAAATGATCCCTACGTGGTTTAATTAAGGGGAAAGTGAATTGTGTAGTGTTTTACCATTCTCATTTCTTATTCATGTAGAACAGCAGGATAGCAGCATAATGTTGCAATAGCACAATATTTTCTGGTTGTTTCTGGGCTGTCTGCATTGCATCCATGTCAGCCATTAAAATCTATGCATGACAACGAGGTTTGCATGAGCAAATGCATGTAGCTAAAAACAAGCCATTGTTTTCATGTCATTCACTACGTTTCACTAAATGCAGACAGTAGCGTAATGCTAAATTGATGTGATAATGCTGTGTGTGGAAAAGAATGTACAGTTGTTGGGAATAAATATTTTCACAGTGTTGAGTAAGTCACTTTATAGTAGGCATCTAATCAACTGTGGTCAAGGTGAATTAATAAAAGTGAAAAATAAGCAGGCAGGGAATCATTTCTTGATAGAAACTACCTACATGCTGTTGTTTTATTTCTATGGGGTTAGAGGGAACTAATGGTAAGTTGTTTTCTTGAACTCATTTAATGAAATCAGTACATGAATTTTAAAACATATTATGTCCATATTAAATGGTGTTTTGTATATCTAGGCATAAAACCATTGACTAGTCATATTGCGTATTTTGTTATAATAATTGAAATATTAATGTATAATATAGGAAGCAAAATCCTGTTCCTGATAAGATTTCTCAGTATGGAATGATAATAAGGAATATTGGTATAAACTAACAATAATCTGTTTGAATCTATTATTTTATTTTAGTTTTCATTCTCTTTAAGGCATCCTTAATTTTTTTAAAAAGTTAAATTTGCTAAGCTTTTCGGTTGGCAATAGCAAGATTACATATGTATTCAAAAGTATGTATACATATAAGTGCTCTTCAATTTATTAAAAAAAAACTTATGAACTTTTATGTACAAGCACCAGATTAGACTGTGTGTCATACAAAAGAGTGCAAGACACCATCTCTGCTCTTAAGGTGCTCATATTCAACATATGTATAAAACAATTATAATAGTAGATAATACATATAACAAAGTTATTTGGACTCCAGGACTAGGAAGAATTGCATCTAACCAAGGTAACTGGAAAAGATTTTTATGAAGACAGGAAAATTTTGTCATACCAGATAAGCCTTAGGAAGCTGGAAATAGATGAGTGGGACTTTACCAAAGAAAGAAATCCTAGATGGCATCTAAATAAAGAAAGACCTCTGCTTTTTGTGTTCTTTCTTTCACAGGAGAATACTATAAAAATATGAGAAGTTGCCTGAGCTACCCACTGCAAAGCATATGATTAGCCTTATTTCCCTCATTTTATTACCAAAAGACCGTCTTTTTTTTTTTTTTTTCAGGCAACAGTTGCAGCTTTTGCAGCTAGCGAAGGCCACTCCCACCCTCGAGTAGTTGAACTGCCAAAGACTGATGAAGGCCTTGGTTTTAACGTGATGGGAGGAAAGGAGCAAAATTCCCCCATTTATATCTCTCGCATCATTCCTGGAGGGGTCGCTGAAAGACACGGAGGCCTCAAAAGAGGAGACCAGCTGCTCTCAGTGAACGGAGTGGTATGTTTATAAAATAACCAGAGATTTTCTCTTTAAGCACATTCTTTTTTTTTTTTCCTCTGCTATTACTGAAGTCAACGTTGAAACCCTAGAACAAATATTAATTTTATGTCTAACCAGCTTTCTAAACATTGATGTATATTAAACCTATAAAAGCTGTAATATAATTTTTATGTCTCATTTCATTATGTTCAGTTATGATAAATATCAACGAGTTGAAAAAACATCCCAGGAAATTAATCCAACTAGCAGACTTTCTTCCCATAATACTCCAAGTAACATTTACAAGAACAGAGTAATTTCGAGATACTTTTTATCCTAAGTTACTATAAACATATACATACATTTTAAGAATAAAGACATAACTCCTTACTTTGTAATGTGTGTGGGTTTTTCATTTTAATTACAGAGGAAGGGTAATTTTAATGTTTATATAATAATAACACATATGAAAAAGGCTAATGCACTCAAAATTCTTTTTTTTTTTTTTGAGACGGAGTCTCGCTCTGTCACCCAGGCTGGAGAGCAGTGGCACCATGTCAGCTCACTGCAAGCTCCGCCTCC
>NW_012114364.1:4318792-4348346 GCF_000951035.1 Colobus angolensis palliatus | reverse complement strand
CTGTGGCCCAGGCTGGAGTGCAGTGGCGTGATCTTGGCTCACTGCAACCTCTGCCTCCCAGACTCAAGCGATCCTCCCACCTCAGCCTCCCGAGTAGCTGGGACTACAGGTGCCCGCCACCATGCCCAGCTAATACTTGTATTTTTAGTAGAGATGGAGTTTCACCATGTTAGCCAGGATGGTCTCAGTCTCCTGATCTCGTGATCCGCCCGCCTTGGCCTCCCAAAGTACTGGGATTACTGGCGTGAGCAACCATGCCTGGCCCCAAAATTATTAAAGCCAGATCTACAGCTATAGTATAATAAAAACATATTAGCCTTTCTCCAAATAGAGTTTGATTAAATTACCTATTCATAATATATGCCTTCGTTTTTAAATGAAATTAGAGTAAATTAAAATATGTAACATTTTAAAGTAAAAGTATGAATATACATTTTCTCATAACTTATATTCTCTGGATGCCACCACTTCCACTTGTAATAAGGGGTTGCTAAAGAAATCGCTTCCTATGAAACGAACAATTTTCTCCCTATAACTTCCACTTATATTAAACATAAATTACCTAAAAGCATACATTTCAGAAATATAAACAGAAACTTATCAATGTTACCTTTCTATTAACCTAAGATCTTTTTTCTAAGAACTTAAAGATTTTAATATATAAACTAGATTTCAGTTATTTGTGACCAGATTGATTTATGCTTGGAACACAATACCCAAAATCAAATGCAATTGGAACGTGATATTTTATTGGTAACTGTGTAATTAAATTCTTCTGTATTCATATATTGAATTTTATTCCTTTGTTTTCTACTTTTAGACTGACTAGTAGTTTCATGGAACCCAAAACTATTCCTTCAACTCTGCTGTCCTCTAATGTATATCAAAATTCTCAACCCATGAATATTTTATATCACTTCAGCATTCCAATAACTATTTAGTTTTTTCTATGTAATAATGTTTTGAGATAAGCTTTTTATTGACCTTTAGATAACTGTGACTTTTTCAAATCATGTTTCAAGTGATAATTTCAGGGTCTAACTTTCTGGTAGAGGACTCTAGAACTAGGTCACACAATTGTGTCACACAGAGGATTATGCCCCAGAGTATGAACTTGCAATTTCTCTGAATATATTATATAAATCAAATAAGGTATAGATTTAAAAACAGTATAAAAAGTTTAAAAACTCCAAATACATTAACAGTAATTATAACTGTGTAAAGTAACAATAAATATATATATATAATAAATTTAATATGTGATTGACTTTGAACTTTCCTATAAGGGAGCTAAACAGACTTTGTTTAACATAAACATTTGCAGGGAACACACTGTAGGCATGTCATAATTACTTACCCATTCCTTGCAATGATGTTTTGATATACCTGGGAGGTGGCAGTTACCTTATCTGGCATCAAACACATAAGGTTCTACCACTCAATATTCATATGATTATGGATTAGTATCCCGCAAACTTGAATTCCCTTATATGAAAAAAGGGAATAGTAACTAATTTGAAAGGGCTCTGATGAAGAATAAAATGAGGCAAAATGTCTGTTGAGAGCTATCCTGTGTTAATTTGGTCATACAAACCTTTGACAGGTAAATGTGGCTACTGGTGAAGGTTGAGGTTGGTGAGGATTAACAACCTCCCAGTGATACTGCTTTTGCTAGTTAGGTTAAAAGTAAGTCTTAACGGCAAATTCTGCTACATATATGGGTATATGTTAGCAAACATTTATTAGCAAGAAGGCAGTGTTTGACTCACAACCCCTTCCATAAATTTGATAAAACCCCAGGTCTCTGTCCATTTAGGTGTTCTAATCATAACCTTAGAAATGAGAGACAACTTTGTTACCCTTATATTCAGCATCAGACAATCAGAAATCCTATTAGAATGACAGCTGAAAATAGGGTAGTTTAGCGATCAAACTTTGGTCATTAATCCTATGGTACAGGCCATGGGCCTACCTAAGATTTTTATATCCTCTTCATGCAAAGGTGAGGAATGTCTCCAAGATTGTAATATCCCACATATATTTAAATCTCTCATTTTACCAGTTAAGTTCCATTTATAACATTTACCTTGCTTAGTTAATGGGCCACTAATTTCACCAAAGAAAATATATTTCTGACATATTCTTGCTAATAAGTGAAGCATCATTTTTTCATTGAAGTAGGTGCAATAGCTACTCGTATAGTGGCCACCTCTAGAGTATTACTTTTCCAATATAATGCTGGCTAACTACCTAGACTGGTTTAATAAGCTCCTAAATTTGAAGGTTAAAGTATTATACATTCATATAGTCAAACTATATATTACAAACTATTTTATACTGTTTAAAAGTAAGTTATATGCTCTTTAACAATGCCTAATATTGACCAGGTGTTCATCAAAAAGCAATTTTCTGTAAATTGACTTCATGACTCAGTGAGTTGTTCATAGTCACACAAATAATAGTTAATCCAATTCTAGAACTCTAGGCTTCTAACAGACACTGAGCCCAGAGGTTTTATCAGTGTAAATAATTCTAGGCAGGTAACAATATTTAATGAAAAAAAAATACTCTGTAATGGAAAGGCCAAAAAGAAGAAAAGATTAGCAAATGATTCAATGATTTGTATTTCTGCCTTTAAATAAGGTGCCATTTCAGGAGATTAAATATGGAAGATTTTCAGAACATGCCATTCTAAACTGAGAAATTTTGAAAGGAAGTGCTTTGGAGGGCTAAAGCAAACCTTAACTACTTTAGTATAAGTTCCCTGAAAAAAATTTCTGCCTTATTTAAAAAGTAAAGAAATTATTCCATGTACATTTAAACATCTGAAAAGACATCTGATGTGATGTCCTGCTTATCTTTGATTGTTTGTCTAATTTTATATTTTGCCTGCATTTAGAAAAAGGATATGTCATGGGTCTGCTTAAATATACATATAATTATATACATATATATGTATATAATTATATATATATACACACACACAGAGCTATTAACATGGAATGTTAGGTTATAAAGTGTGATGGAAAGGGGGGAAAATCAATAAATAAAAATAAAGACAAAATACGGCAATTGAACAATTGATTTTTTCCTCCTAGCTTCTTAGAAGTCAAAACAGATGGAAACTCATGTCAGCTCAGCAATCACTGGGAGAGAAAATTTTTTCTATCCCTAGGCACCAAGAGAAATTTCCCATGGGAATGTTACAAGTGAGACCTTGAATCACATAATACAATTCCATAGAAAACACAGAGGCCTTTGGTGTATGGCTACTTCTTATGTCAGTCCTCAGTGAAACCTTACAGCTGAATGCTGAATTAAAATTTAACATTAATAGGATGTCAAAATGTTACAGTAAGAATTTATACCTTTCTAATGATCTCCTTTTCACCCTTTTATGCTCAGGAGACTTCATGGCCTTGAGCATAAATAAGAGACTTCATGACCCAGTGACTTGTTCATAGTCACACAAATAATAGTTAATCCAATTCTAGAACTCTGGGCTTTTCTCTGCAATTTTAAGAGAGGACTCAAGGACTATTTACAAGGGTTGCAGCCAACAACCCTTGGAGCCAGTGGCAACAGTAAATATATTTAATGATAGAGTCAGGATATAAAAAGTCTCAATAGAATGGTACAATAGGCCTATTTTAATAAGAATCTTCATGAAGTCTGGCTCCTGTGCCCCAAAAACCTAGCTACATATATGCAGAAACAGGGAGGAATAGCTAAATATCAAAGCCTGGGGAAAAAAATATTAGGGAATTTCAATGTTGATTTCAAGAAGAATATAAAGCAACTTGAGGGAGGGGAGCAAAAAATAATGTGATTATAGGGACTATGATATAAATATCTTATATAGAACACAGAAAGAGATTGGTCCAGCTCTTGAGAGTGCTGTTTCTTTCTCTTTCTTTCTTTCTTTTCTTTTTCTTTCTTTCTTTCTTTCTTTCTTTCTTTCTTTCTTTCTTTCTTTTCTTTCTTTCTTTCCTTTCTTTCTTTTTCTTTCTTTCTTTCTTTCTTCCTTCCTTCCTTCCTTCCTTCTTTCCTCTCTCTCTCTCTCTCTCTTTCTTTCACATGGTCTCACTCTGTAGCCCAGGCTGGAGTGTGGCGGTATGATCTCAGCTCTCTGCAACCTCTGCCTCCTGGGCTTAAGCTCATACCCCTATTGTGCTCTGATCCTCATTGCATCCTTGCAAAGAAAAATAAGCTCATCCAGGATGAGCAACCTTGTATATGAGGAACATGTTAAAGAAGGACTTGAGTTTTTTAGGGTGGAGAAGAGAATATTTAGGGGAATGATGACTGTCTCCAGCTGTCATCCATTGTATGGGGTACCAGATGGCAGAACCAAGACCAGTGTTTAAAGTCATGGGGAAGTCATCTTATTATAATAAAGAGCTTTTAAACACTTAGAGCTCTCTAAATGGAGAAAGACTGAATCATAAGGCAGAATGTGCCCATCATTTGAAGTTTTAATCAGAGATTAGGAGACCACCTGATGAGAATATTTCAAAATATGAGTACCATGTAGAGAGTTGGAATGATTGGCCCCAAAGTCCCTTCTAAGTCTGTGACTATGTGATTCTATGTCTTCCAATAGAATTTTGCTGAGCGTACCATATAACCCTCCCCTGAACAACACACACATGCTGCCTTACACTCTGAGGTAGATGAGTAGGCTCTACCTATGCTCTGTGTACTCTATTCATAAGACATTTTTTCTGAATGGAAAGATGAGAAATCTAACACAATATATGTTTTATTTAGTACTTTATAGGTTTTTATAATGGTATTTACATTATGTTCTCTCATTTGTTCTTCAGAAACACAGCCTCATGAAAGAGTAGGGCCAGGAGTGTGTCGTCCCTCTCTTTCTCTGTCCCTCTGTCACACACACAACCCAGTGGATACACACAAAAGCACACATGAACTCACATCCAAATACACACACACACACGCGCACGCACACATGAGAAAGTGGATTTCAACCTTTACTGCAATCATAACTGATGCTTACCAAACGTAGTAACTGGTTATGTTAAAAACAAATCCCATTGAAATCTGAGTAATCTCTCTGAATTGTACCAATTTCAATTTGTTGGTTTAATATGGTTTTGTATGATGTTAATATTGGGGAAAGCTGGGTAAAGGATGCATGTGATGTCCCTGTACATGATTTTTCAACTTCCCTTAAATCTATAATTATTTAATTTGTTTTATAAAGAAAGAAAGTCCAAAAGATTATATTCTACTGGTACTGATAGGAGAGAGGCAGGTGAGGAACAGGAAAGAAAAGGACAGAAAGATAAAATATAAGCATGAGGACTTAAAAAAATATGTCATACTGAAAAGAAGCCCTCATTTGCTTCTGAAATGCAAACATTATCTTAGAGCACCATTGGTGGGAAAATTGCGGCTGAATTTACCTAGGTCTACAGTTAAAACTAAATAAAATTGTCTTTACAGTGTATACAGATTGCTAATTGATTTTTAAGCATAACAGATGAGTGAATAAAAGTTTAGGGATAGGACAGAATAAATTGTTTTCCTGCCATCTGGCTTTTTTTACATTTTATAAATACCTATGCCAAGTTGAAGGTAAGTACTCACAGCCCAAATTACTTATGCAGAATGGCTATCAGGTGTAGGATGAAGATGAAATAAAAATTAGAACTGTAGATTCGAGCTCCGTGAAGCTACAGCATCCCAGAGGGAAAATCTGTATTAAGATCTTATTTATCTGTTGTCGGAACAAAGAGAAAACATAAATGAAAAGTTTTTTTAATTGCTATGAACTACACTGCAAGATTTAAGTTCCACAA
Organism: Colobus angolensis palliatus; assembly: GCF_000951035.1. Taxonomy (NCBI): domain Eukaryota; kingdom Metazoa; phylum Chordata; class Mammalia; order Primates; family Cercopithecidae; genus Colobus; species Colobus angolensis. The sequence continues at coordinate 4,342,521 of NW_012114364.1, read as the reverse complement.
TAAAATGCACATTCCAGTGATGGCAGTAATTTGTATTCATTGCCTTATTCCCATTTTTAGAACAGTCCATGTATATAGTCAAAGCTCTATAAATATTTGTTAAATGCCAGTGAATGCTGTAAGCACTTTACATAATGAATTCATTATTTACCCATAATGATCCTCAGTGGTAGTTGTCATTATTATCAGTCCCATTTTACAAATGAAGAAACTGAGGAAGAGAGAGATCAAGCAACTTGCCCAAGCTCCTACAGCTACTAAATGGCAGAACTGGAAATTCCAACTCAGGCAGTCTGCCCTTATTAATCATAATTTAAAGGTAAATAAATATCTTAGCCATTAATACGTCAGTACTTTCATGTACAATGTAGAAAAGGTCAAGGTTTCTTGGCCTTTATGGGTTTGCATAAGTAAATTTTTGGTGGAGAGAGATCAGTTGTTTTTCCTAACTACTCATAAGAGACTTCGACCTTTAAAAAGTTAAAAACCACTTCTAAAGATAGTAATGTTTTGAAAAGGAATTTACTGTGATTCAAATGGCTCAGTACTCTAATTCACCACTGCACATGTGTGAAGAGTTAAGTTTGAATGTGTTTGAATTGTTCCATACCTGTATCATTCCACTTTGCACTAGGCACTTTGCATTCCCGGCTACCTGGTCCACAATCACTCTCTAAAGCCACTTGGCCCTTAGAGGGGAGCAGATGCTTGCATGAAGAGGGGAAAGACAGAACCTCAGTCTTCAGTTCCCCTATAGGCCTGGCGCACAGATCCCCAGCTTAATTCCAGCTAAGAGGCCTCAAGTAAAGCTGTTCTCACAATCTCTCTCTTCCTAGAAGTCATTAGCAGATGCTTTACCTTTCTCAGAAACTGAATGGGGGACTATTTGGGTTATAATTAAATATGAGTGCAAGCTGAAATTTCAGTTAAGCGCTGAAAATGTTTATTCTCCGCATGACATCTTGTGACACTGCATTCACATTTGTGAAGAAGCCAAGAGCAGTACAGTTATGTTGTTTTAGCCCAGTCACTTTCAGAAGAGCACAAACAATGCGGCATGATCTGGTATATTTTGCAACACTGAGCAGGCAGTATTCTACTCCCTTTCATTCTGAGTTGGCTCACAATAAGAGATCTTTTAATTTAAAAAGCAGAACAGGGAAATATCGTGCTATCCCAGTGGCACAGGTAACTATAATTCACAGGTTAGAACAGCTACATTCCCACCTGGTGATTTCAGCCTGTAAGAATGGGCACCAGGTCTCTCATTCCTTCACAGACCAACTTGAGCTTTGAGCATACATGAGATTGTGCTAATAGCGTATTGGGTGCCAGAACACAATCAGTTAGTCGGTGCAAAAGAACAAGTCTCTAAGTGAGGGAAGCATCCCTACACATGGGATCAGAGTGACCTAAATCCCTATTCAGATTGCTGGTAATGGGTATTTGACTATTCAGTTTAGTTACTGGTGCAGTCTTTCTCATAGTTATTTTTAACATTTGTTGTTTGTGTTTTCCTTCTGTTTATGCTGTTATTTTAGCAATGCTTTTCTTTCATTCAATAATTATTTGTAGAGCAATTGTTATGTGCCAGTTACTGAGCTAAGTCCTGGATATGGAGTAGTAAACAAAACAGAAAGGGTTATAATCTGGTAGAGAGTAAGAACATCATGATGATGATGATGATGATGATGATAAATACATACATATAAATGTAACATATCCATCAGTTATCCCAGCCTAAGGGAAATGCTCCCAGTCATTTTGTTCAGGTTCACATTGGTAACAGTAACAGGATTTTTAACTCCAGTATGTGAGTATTAGTTTCCTATGGCCGCTATAACAAATTACCACACACGGTGGTTTTTAAACAACAGAAATGTGTTATCTCACAGCCCTGCAAGCCAAAAATCCCAAATCAGTTTCACTGGCTCCAAATCAAGGCATCAACAGGACTGTGCTCCCTCTAGAGGTGCTATTGGGGAATCTGTTCCTTGCTCCCTCCAGCTTCTGGTGACTGCAGCATTCTTTGATTTGTGGCCACCTCATTCCAATCTCTATCTCCATGGTAACGTTATCACCTTCTTCTCTGCACCAAATCTCCCAGCTCCATCATAAGGATACTTGTGAGTTCTTAGGGTCCACTGAGATAATACAGGGAAATCGCCTCATCTCAAGATCCTTAACCTAATTGTAACTGAAAAAACCCTTTTTCTATAAAAGGTAACATTTACAGGTTCTGGGGAATAGGACCTGATATTAATATCTTTGGGAAATTATCCAGCTCTCTACAATGTGTAAATATCATAAATCTATAGTGCTTACAAGTGTACAGGGCTATGGAATGGGACCTGTTGTCCACAGACCACGGGCATGTTGGTTTTTTAGTCTCAAAACAGCACACACTGAATATTTTTCACTGTACCCCTGGTTCTGACAATGCAAGTTCTTTCTTCCCTTTACACTTTCAGACTTTTCTCCTATTTCTGCCTATCCAGTCAATAAAGCCATTCAGACTCCTCTTCCTTCTTTCCGCACCCCATATCTTGCCTGATCTTTGATGAGAAAAAAAAAAAAAAAGTACGTGAAAACATGCAGCCAAAACACTCTCCTGCATAGTAAAGACTTTCAGATATTTTTTAGTCCTTTTTTGCTCCTAAGGTGTGTGCTGAAGGAAGCAGAATGGGAGGGGAAATACACAAAGAACATGAATTAATACTTCAGAATAAAACACTGCCTCATAATTAAACACTGTGACAAGTGTTACAGAGGGGAAAGAAGAAAACAAGGAGTCACGTAATGGAATAAGAGAAGCTACTTTTAAAATATTGATTGATTGATTGATTGATTGATTGATTGAGACAGGGTCTCATTCTGTGGCCCAGGCTGGAGTGCAGTGGCGTGATCTTGGCTCACTGCAACCTCTGCCTCCCAGACTCAAGCGATCCTCCCACCTCAGCCTCCCGAGTGGCTGGGACCACAAGCACATGCCACCATGCCCGCTAGTTGTTGTATTTTTTATATAAACAGGCTTTCACTATGTTGCCCAAACTGGTCTCAAACTCCTGAGCTCGAGTAATTCACCAGCTTTGGCCTTGCAAACTGCTGGGATTACAGACATTGAGCCACCATGCCAGGAGCTACTTTTAATAGTGTTAGAAATGGCCTCTTTGAAGGGTGACATTTAAACTGAGATTAAGGAGAAGAGTCTGTTATCATAAGAAAGAGCTTGTGTGAAGGTCTTGAGATAAGGAAGTCCATGACTTGCCATGTAGGAGTGGCTGAAAGAACAAAGTGACTAAATTATAAACAGTGAGATAAGATGAGGCTGAAGAACTGATTGGGAGCCAACCAATGGAGTTTTAAGGTTGGTACCCAAAAGTTTTCATTTTACTCTAAGTGCATTAGGAATCTGAAATCAGTTCGGAAATCTGATGATATGCCAAGAGTTTCTAATACATCCTGAGGCTGTTCACTATGAAGTAAAATGTATTCTACTTTTTTTCTCTTAACTTATTATTTTTTGTATTGAAATTTTCTTTCTATACCCTTGAATCACTTGACTAGGATATTGCATATGAAAACAACTTCAGAGCAATTTTCCTTTTTTTCTGTCATCATATTTAATGAAAATTACAAACTTTTACTTTATTGTCAATTGATATTTTCAACATTTCAAAAGGGACTCATTCAATCTCAAGTTCTTACGGTTTCTCAGGAGTTAAGGTTATTCTAACCATAATATGTTTATTTACTCTTTGAGACACTATTTTGTCATATGTAAAGCAAAAATAGCAGTATCTTTCTCACAGGTTTAATCCAAAGATTAAATAAGAGAAAGTATGTAACATTGTCTGCCATTATGCTGGATACCTTTTAAATACCCAATAACTATAAGTTTTTTCCTTTAAATCACATAATAGTCTTTTCTTTCTTATAATTTTATCTCTCTATAGAGTTAGACTCTCTGCCCAGTTTAAGTCATTCCCTCTGCTTTTTGTTTATTTCAAGAGACAATAAAAGTCCCCCATTAAATACTCTAATTTCAGAGGCAATTGGATCCTTGTCATTGGTGGGCTGATTATGGACAAGTCACTGGAATTTTGGGTGTCTTTATATCTGCAGGACTGATGTAACAACACCTGTCCTATCTACCTTTCCTAATAGTAATTAGGATAAAAAAAGAGAAATGATAAATACAGCATTAAAAGATAAGACTTAGGCTTCCACAATTACACGGCATTGTTGCTGTATACTATTATTAAACAGCCTTTCACCAAACTTCCAGATGCATCTCTCCATGTTTCCCTTTGCAACACTTTGCCTTAATATACAAAAGCAGAATATGTAAACCAAGCAATGATCCGTCTTCTGTTCTAGCTGAGAAATGTGTAATTTCTCTCAAATGAATAGAGTGTTTGTCTTGAAATCCTGCGCTGGTCCAAAAAAGCATCATTTATGTTTTGTGGCACTCACCAAGCCCAATTACCAGTTATTGCTTTAAACATTAGCAAAAAGCCAATGATTCAATTTAAGCCTAACTTGGGAGGAACATTCTTCTAACTTTTTTATGCTGGTCTGCAGTCTGTTGGCACTAGCCTAAAGCAAGGTTGGAATGTTAATATGCCACAGCTACATGAGTATACCTGGGGAAATGCAAGCCAAGTGCAAGTCTAAAGGATTTATACAATTTTCCATAATGGATTTTTATCTTGTTCTGTTTTTAATTATATTCTCAAAAAAAGAAGACACTGATACAGATGGCAATCAGATGACATGTCATAAGCCACATGTGATTACTGACAGGTTCATGTGAGATAACCAAACTTTAACTCAAATGTTGGTTGCTGAGTCTCAGATATAGGAAATGAGTCTTGGCAATTGTGGTATTAGAACCACATCTTTCTAAGTTCAGCCAGGAGGCATGGACTGTTTCAATAAATTTGCAAATGCATCACATTTGATCATAGGCCTTTCCTCCTTGGGTTTCTTTCTCTACTCTCATAGATACAAAATCATTAGTTACTAATTTTGTCACAGCCAACCTTACTCTGAAATGTAAATTATTGAACTTGCCCTTCAGTGACACCAAATCACTTCTCAAGAGAAGCCCAGCACTACTATTTCAACATAGTTTTTTCATTCTGAACTAATCACTGCATATGTGGTAGTCCTTACATATCAAAAATTGAGTAAAATGTGACATCAGAAAAGTTGAGGATTCTGGGCAGTCTCTGAGCTTCTACCTCTGAAAGTCAAGGGAACATGACACTGTACTAGATTTGGTTTACAAATCTCAAAACTCTCTTACAAATTTACAAAGACTTTCTAGGAAGTAGGAGTGGTTAAATTTGACTATTTTAGGGTCCAGGAGGAGATTAGATAAGTGAGCAGAGATGATCAAGAGGCAACATGGCAATCTAGAGGAGAAATGCCCCATTACAATTCTAGCCGGTTATTGCCATTTGATACTGTGGACAATATAGCGATAATTCAGAATTTAAAAATAAGCAAACAACACCTTCTGCCTTTGTAGAGGAAATGGTATATAAGAAGAAGCATTTTAAAGGATAAATAGTAGTTATATATGGAATGTTAGAATGAATAGGTTGATGGAGGGCATTCTAGGCAGAGGGACAACATCTACAGAAACATATAAGAAACGAGTTTATAGCCGAAGAGTAGGGTTGAAGGGATGGGCTGGAGTCATGTCGTGGAAGACACCATAAGTCATCACAAGGAGCCTGGACTTAACATTTGAAGGTGGTAGGAAATTGCCAAAATGACATGAATTTATATAGGTTATTCTGGCAATTGCCAACACGTTGGCATAGGGTGTGTGAAGGCATGGAGGAAAAGCTGGAAGTGGAAGATCAACAAGGACACTCTTAGGAGTTCTGGAGGGACATGGTGGAGGTCTTAACTGGAAGAGGCGCAATTTGGAGAGAAAGGAAAAGATTTGAAAATGACTTTGGATGTAATGGGACTATAAACAAGAACTGGTGATTGATTGGATATGCGAGGTGAAGAATAGGGAGTTACCAAGAACTCTCAGGTTTCTGACAAGGATCTTGCCTCTTGTTGACACAGCAGAAAAGATGGTTCAGGTAAGAGGGTGAGCAGTGGAGTACTCGGCAGGTTGTGTTGTCTGTGGCTCAGCCATGTGAATGTATACAAGGATATAGGTTTTAATTTAGTTTTGCCTTTGCAAGATGTAAATTTAAAGTTAATTAACTGAGTTCTATCAAACTGACAGCATTTCAAAGTAGAACACTTAAAAATTATATTATATAAACTTTTCACTCAATTACATTTGTCAACCAGGATTCCTCACCCTTGGAATTGCTGATATTTTGAATGGGATAATTCTTTCTTGGGGAGGCCATTCTGTGCATTGTAGAATGTTTATCCTGGCCAGTAACACCCTCCCCATCCAGTCACGATGATAAAAGATGTCCCCAGACCTTGCCAACTGTCCCCTAACAAGCAAAATCATCCTTGGTTGAGAATCACTATCTTAAACTAAATTAGTTCATTTTCATGAAAATAGTTCCAAACCATATAGTAGCTACAATATTAAAATCTGAAAAATGCACACATTGTTCACTGTACCATAAATATGAATAGAATGGACTTCTACCAAATCATAGTATCAACAGGTTTGTAGCTAAAGAGTAGAGCTGAAGGGATGGACTGGAGCCATGTCACAGAAGCTACCATAAGCCATCATAAGGAGCCTGGACTTACCATATGAAGGTGGTAGGAAATGGGAAGTCTAAGCTTCTTCTGATTTAATAAATGAGGAACATTCTGGAAAAGAGATTTCATCCAAGGCTTGCTCTCAATCGAATGTTCTGTGTGAAGGAGCACCAGAGGTGATCCTAATTGCCATGGATGACAAAGGCAAAGCAATTGACAGCTTGCCATTATTAAAGTTGTTATTGAATCTGTCTCTACAGGCAAACATTATTGTAAGAATATCACTTTAAAGTCTTCAGTCAGGCTGCCAATAAGGTTTATTAACCATGGTACCATGCCTGGCACTGGGAAAGGAACAGTTTAAAGAAAACATGGATCATACCCTAAGGGAGCTTACTTTGATATAATTATCCAGAAACACCAAGTTAAGTTTTTCATAAGTAGAAATGGATGCACTACTCATAATTGTCTTAGCTTTAGCTTTGAGTGATTTGTAGAAATACTGTGCCAATATGTCATGAACAGACATATGCCAAAGCCTCACCACTCTTCTTTTTCACCTAAATCTAGAAGGCACAGTATCTATTTGACCACTCAGTAAAGTCTGTAACCAAAACCTGCAGGGTAACTGAATGCTGTCTATCTCTCTGTTTTACAATGAATCTAAAATAAGGCTGGCCACCAGGCTAGAGTGCACAGCCACTCATCCTGAAATTCCCCTTATTTTTATGTCCATGATCTGTTTACATTTTGAAAATCTAAATTACATGACAATTACTATTTTGCTATGCACTCTTAGGCAATGTAAGAGCAACTTCAAATATCATTGGCCGTGTTATAGCAATTTAGACACAGCTAATTACCACAGGAACCCAGGGCACACACCATTTCACATGAGTCCTGTTTTATTAGATGAAATTGTCAGGAGGGATAATGCAAAGCTGTGTGATGTTGGTTATCAGACCACACACCATGTTATGGGACAGGATTTGTAATCGCTTAAAATACATTTTTCTTCAGTTGTATTGGACATAATTTTGCACATATTGGCAGTGTTTCACAAAGAAGCCCAATCACTTTCAGTCTGCTTGGTCTCTAATAAATTTGTTTACTTTTCTAGAAAAGGATTAATAATTATTTGCAACTTTTAGTGTGTCCATTTTGTAAATAAAACAAATCAAATATATTCATTAAAATTCCCCTGATGCACTCTCAATTATTTATAGGAATATGAGACCTTGGTTCAGACTTTTAACTTTAGCTGTCTTTGTTGTGTTACTCTGCCTAGATCCAAGCATATTCATCTGTTTTCAGTAACAGATTAACTGCTCAATTACTCCACCAAAGCCTTAGTTTGAGAGGTTATATAAATAGGGCAATAAATTGACAAAATATACATGAACTTGTATCTAAAGCACCTGTGTAGCGAAACAAGGCTATATAACATTGCTTGGCCAGTCTCAAAAGTCATTTGCTCAGTCACTGAATAAGCATTTTATTAAGCATCTACACTGTACAATTTGAAGCAGTCAGGATTCTTCAATGAAAAAAAAAAAAGAGAGAGAGAGAAGTCCTTACCTTTGTGGAGTTCACATTCTAGTATGACAGATAAGCAATAAGCAAAATAAATACGGAAAGCCACATAGTGTTAGAAATGGCAAGCGCTAAGAAAATTAATCAGTACAGTGTAAGGAGGCTAGAGGATGCCATGGCAGGGAGAGTGTGGTGCCGGTCAGAGTAGACTCAGTTAGGGGGTGATATTCAAGGTGGAGATCAAAGGAGATAAGGGAGTGAGCCACACCTAGGGAATAACATTCAGGTCATTCTCCTGTGACCATCACAGGAAAGCATCAACATCAAATCTTTCAGGTTTGAAGGGCACTGGCATTTCAGAGAAGCAACAAAAAGCCAGTGAAACTGGAGTGGATTGGAGTAGAGGGGAGGAGGAGATGAATTCAGTGTTAGTAGTTCATTTTCCTTTTAAATTTTCAATTTTTTTCTTATTAAAAAAAATCAACTTTTAAAAAATATATCTTCTACTCAATTATATGTGCCATTGTGTTAAAATGGTAATTTTTAAATTCCCAGAAATTAAGTTTAAAAATAAAGCAAGCACCCCCAGGTGTAGTAACAACATTGGTAACAAAAGTAACTGAAAAGACTTCCTTCCAGGGCTTCTAAGCCAGGCATTTTCAGAGAACTCTAAGTGCATTGGGCCCTTAGTTCTCAGTAAATCCCTATATGGCACAAACTCAATGTAAGTGGTGGAGTTTGGTGAATAATTTGCTAACTTACCTGAACCTTAGTTTTCTCATTGCTAAAAGATGATAATATAAGAAGTTACTTAGTTTTTCTATTTTAGTGTTTAAATGGCATAACACGGTTTCTGAACATGTAGTAAGTACTACATAAATGTTAGTGCTTATAATCATTGCTAGTTTATGATCAAGGGAGCAAGCCATTGATTTAAGCAAGCAAGTGAACGGAGGCAGTGAGGAAGGTGAAAGGGCCATCTCAAGGAAGGGCCCAGACACAAGAGAAAATTCCATGTTCTCCTGTTTGGACCTTCATGAATTAGCAAATGAGGGTGAAAATATACACAGGAGCCAGATCATAAAGGGTGAAGTACACTAGGCTGAAGACTTTGGACTGTATCTGCAATTTAAATATAAAATTATGAGTTTTTTATGAAATATGGCAACATATTTAAGTTAAAAAAATTGATTGATGAACATTAAACATCAAAAAGCTTAAGTATTTAATCATTGATTCATTTGGCAAAATGTTATTGGGCCTAGCATTGTCTTACTCACTGGCAAAATAAAAAATAAATACAATATCTTCTATTTCACATATAGGTATGGGGAAGAAATAAGGAGGGAAGCAGATCATCTTTGTGATATAGGTTATTTTCTAAATAATGATAAGTATGGGGCTCCATGGGATACCACAGAGGTAGCATCTTACTCAAACAGGGGGATGGAGAAGGGCTGAGCAGAGACAGTTATCCCATAGGCAAGTAGGTATTGGGCAGGTGAACGGAGGCAGTGAGGAAGGTGAAAGAGTCATCACAAGGAAGGGCCCAGACATAAGAGAAAAATTGTGTATTCTCCTGTTTGGACCTTCATGGATTAGCAAATGAGGGTGAAAATATACGCAGGGGCCAGATCACAAAGGGTGAGGTACACCAGGCTGAAAGGCTTCGGCCTGTATCTGCAATACGGGGACATATAATTATTTTAAGCACTAGAGTTATACGACAAAATTTGCATTTTGGAATGATTACTATGATTGCAATGTGAAGAGTGGTTTAGAAGTGGCCAGATGCAACCAGATGTGGTGTAAGTTAATATTTAGTGAGAGAAACACAGATCTCATTATGATCTATCTAATTATGATCTATTATGTAGAGAATATTGATGTTTCTTTGTTATGACACATTATTATTTGAGGAGGGGGGAGAAGATCAACAATAATTGTACCAAAGAAGAAAGACAAAGCCAACACATTTCATTTTCAGAAAAATTCCTAGGTCAACTGATTACTCTCTGTGGAATCTCACATCTATCAAGATTGAGATCACTGCAAGTTTCTTTGTTTTTAATCTCAGGAGCCATTAGATGGAAAGCAAAATTTTAAACATGAAGTATTTCATAATCCTTCCTCATGATTTTTCCATTGAACATTATTCCTTGAAAACATGGATTTATAGCCTGTATATTGAACCATGAATGATCTGCCATGCCGTATAACTGATATGCTGGTCCCGACAAATAAACAACTGAGAGGAAATATAGTAAAGAAAAACTTAGATTTCAGCGAATTAACAATGTCGGGAGAAAAACCATTCAGTCATGATTGTTCAAACAGAATCTCATTGGCATTATATTGTGATTGAGGTTTTGAGTCTCCTGCAGACTATACTTCCACATCTGTAATTTTTGAGGTAATTTTGCTAAAATCCCTTCATTTCACCTGAATTACCCAGGCAATTAAAGAATTACAGTTGTAGGGATTTTTGCTTTTGTTTGGGGGGACTTATTTTGCCCAAATTACTTGAAAGCTCTGCCTGAAAGTACTATTTAAACAAAATTACCCTTCTTCCCACCTTCTTCGGTTTGTTCTAGAATGACCTTTCCTCCCGTGTGTCTCATGGGATGATACTGGGTTATTGTATTTAAAAATATACAATAAATATGTAAATGCATTCTTAGCAAATTTTTAAATAATTCAGTATGGAAAGACTAAAGTCAGATTTTTTTAAAGAGTCCCCTTAACCGTTTTCCTCAATCTGTTTTCCAGCCCCTTTCTCTCCCCACGTGTAGAAACACCACCATAGTGAGCATACATCTAAACGATTCTCTTTGTATTCAAGCACACACACACATCACACACACACACACACACACACACCACATTTACTTATTTATTTATTTTTAAATACAAACGTATGAGACAATGCAGGGCTGTGACTAAGAGGTCAGCCTCCAGACAATGATTTGTTACCCATTAATGGTGTGGCCATGGGAACTTACTTAATCTTTCTGTGTCTCAGTTTCCTCATTTATGAAATTGGGATGATGACATTATGTAACTTGCAGTGTTGTTATGAAAAGTCACTATTTTGCTACATATAAAGCCCTTGAGACAGTATCTGATAGTAAATATTCAATTAATATAAGCTACTATTATTATTATAAGTGATTTTCTTAAATGCACTGTTATTTTTACATATACTTATTATCTGTGACTTGCTTCCTTGGTTAAAAATGTCTTGGAGATTTTGCCTCATCAGTACATAGACCTTTTTTAATCTCCTGTATAATATTCTATATATGGTTCATTTAACCATTCCCCTATTGATGGACATTTAGTTTGTTAACCAAATGGTTTTTTGTTTAATTTTGTTTTGCTATTTTGAGCACTGCTTGAATGAAAATCTTTATGTATATGAGTAACTATTTTTCTCAGGTAGATACTAATATGTGCAAGCCAGGATAGGAAGATATAGATATACTTTATTTTAATAGATATGGCCAAATTGACTTTCAAGAAGCCTATATCAATTTATACTTCTATGTTTTATGAGGATATAAATTTCACCAAATCCTTGGCTATACATTCTTTTTTTAAACACGTGAATGATTTTGATCTCATTTTAGATTCAATCTGCATCTCCCTAACTGATAGTAGACTTGAGCATCTTGTAGCTGAGACCTTTATGGGAAGAAGCTAGTCATACATAATTCTGGCAGGAATGAATTAGGTATAAGCAAGAACAAAAAAAACACCCAGAGTGATTTGAATATGAATGATGGGGACAGTGTTAGACATAAGGTTATAGAGGCCAGCTGGGAGTGAAAAGTGAAGGTCCTTGTAAGCCATCGTAAAGTATTTGCTATTAATTTTGAGCAAGGAAGTGACATAATAGAGAATAAGTACTGCTTGGGATGGGCTTTGAATGATGGGTGTGGGTTTATTCAAATAGAGTGGAGGAAGGACATTCTACACTGAGGGAATAAAACTGAGAGATTATGGAAACATGAAAACACATGCTGAAATCAAAAGCATAGTGTTGCTTCTATGTTGAAGATTAATATTAGGAAATAGCATTGGACCTACCTGCCTGTACGTGGGAAGTGCTTTGCATGATACAGGATGTTTTCATTTTCATTGCTAGAAAATTGAAAAATATGTAAGGGGTAATGCATTTATTGGATACATTCTGAGCCAGGTTTAGTACTTGGCACTTTACACGGGTAGTCCATATAAACCTAAATAACTTCTATGAAGGAGATGTTTTGTTGGTTTGTTTGTTTGTCTCACTCTATCACCCAGGGTGGAGCGCAGTGGCAGGATCTCAGCTCAATGCAAGCTTCGCCTCCTGGGTTCACACCATTCTTCTGCCTCGGCCTCCCGAGTAGCTGGGACTACAGGCACCCACCACCACGCCCAGCTAATTTTTTGTATTTTTAGTAGAGACAGGGTTTCACCGTGTTAGCCCAAATGGTCTTGATCTCCTGACCTTGTGATCTGCCCGCCTTGGCCTCTCAAAGTACTGGGATTACAGGTGTGAGTCACCGTGCCCGGCCCTGAAGGAGATGTTATTAATGCCATTTTGCATATATGGGAACTGAGGCTCAGGGAAATGAAATAACCTTCTTACAGCAGTAACCTTTGACCTAAGCTTTAAAGTCAGCCCTCTTCAGATTAGCTAAACAAACATTGGATGAGTTCTGTGCACTGTGCTAGGTATCAGGGATAAACCATCAATGTAGCAAGGTCCCTGCCTTCAATCATAGCTGTGCTCTTTCTACTCATCAATAGATTTTAAGCAGGGGCATGCAAAAACCAGGCAACTCAGCCAGGGATGGTGGCTCACACCTGTAATCCCAGCACTTTGGGAGACTGAGACAGGAGGATCACCAGAGGTCGGGCATTCGAGACCAGCCAGACTAACATGGTGAAACCCCATCTCTACTAAAAATACAAAAATTAGCCAGGCATCATGGCACATGCCTAAAGTCCCAGCTACTCAGGTGGCTGAGGCAGGAGAATAGCTTGAACTCAGGAGGGGGAGGCTGCAGTGAGCCAAGACCATGCCACCACACTCCAGCCTCAGCAAGAGAGCAAGACTCCATTTAAAAAAAAAAAAGCAAAGCAACTCTGGCTGGAATAGGTAGAAGCATTTAGACAAGAGAGAAGCTGAAGGAAATCCAGGCAAGAAATCATAAGAAATAAGAGGGAGGAGAGGATGAGATGCAATTGTGGTAATGGACGCATTAATATCAACCAGTATTGGTGGTTAATTGGATGTAGGTTGAGGGAAGATGTCCCCAGGAGGGCCCAACTTGGGTGGCTGCAATGACTAGTGATAGCAGGAACTAGAAAAGAGGGTTGAAAATAATCTGTGGAGGTTAGAGCCAGTTAGAGCGTTTAAAATAAGCAAAAAATCTTAGTATAAATCAATGGTGACAAAAGCAAAGAATATTCTGTGGGTGTACATTGAATTGGAAAAGACATTTATATGCACAGCTACAGAGATATTGGACAGTAAACCTGAAATAGGCTTTAAATTTTGACTTCTCCTGCAAGAAAGCATCTGCAATGTTGAATCTCTGCAATTAAATTAAATGTTACAGCTATTATTAATGTTTTATTATTCATGGTACACATCAACATAAATGTCCATGCCATTTTACACTTTATAGGAAACACATTTGACAGTGCCAGGCTCAGACAACTTCTGCCCAGATTTGCTGTATTTCCCCCTGATGTTTTATATTAAATTGCCTGGACTTCTAGGATTATAAAACCAGCTAGGTATTTGAAGTGTATCTTTTGAAGGGTTTGGTTGAATAATTTCAGCAATCTATTGTTGTCTTATGACACCACTTGAAAAACTGTGATATCTGTGAGCTTGCTAGAGTAAGATACTTACAGAAAAAAAAAACTATTCTGATTGACTGGAATTCTAGGAGATGTCATTGCCCATAATACTTGCTGTCATCTTGGAAGAGGTGATAGGATGATGTACTCCTTGCTTAGGGGAGTAAGATTTCTCAAAAACTTCCTATAGGCTAAGCCTTTTTCTAGGTTGCAGAATCTTTTATAGAACCCCCTAACTTCAGCCCTGTTTCCATCACTGTAACAGCCCACCTGTCATAAAAGTCAGGGAAAATGATGTGAAGGGTGGGCCTTGTTATTTATTCTGAGGGATCTCAGTCAGTATCCCAGTACATAACACTGCTTCATAAACATTTTAAAGTCCTCATCTGATTCTGGCTACTCTTTCTAAGCTAGTTTCACATTTAAAACCAGGCTGAATCATCCCTGGGATTCTGCAGTGGCAGAAGGAGATAAATGCCCCATGGCACTAGGTCTGCCCTTAGGGTCTTGGCAGAATTGCAGAGTGGGCAAAAATGACTTAACTACACTCAAACCTAACTGTTTCAAACCTTTCTTATCACTCAGATCTCTCCTTCCTTTCCCCATCTTCATGCTGGCAATGATACATTCTCTGATAAAACCCCTTCCCTTCCTGGCTGTTGATTTTTTTGAAAAAATTATTAAATAACATTTAGGGTTTATAGGTATACAATCATATTATCAGCAAATAGTGGCAATTTGAGTTCCTCTTGACCGATGTGGATGCCCATTCTTTCTTGTTTGATTGCTCTGGTGAGGACTTCCAGTACTATGTTGAATAGAAGTGGTGAAAGTGGGCATCCTTGTCTTGTTCCAGTTCTCAGAGGAAATGCTTTCTACTTGCCCCCATTCAGTATAATGAATGTTGGCTGGTGGTTTGTTGTAGATGGCTTTTATTACCTTGAGGTATGTCCCTTCTATGCCAATTTTGCTGAGGGTTTTAATCATAAAGTGATGCTGGATTTTGTCAAAAGCTTTTTCTGCATCTATTGAGATGATCATGTGATTTTCATTTTTGATTCTGCTTCTGTGGCGTAGCACATTTACTGACTTATGTATGTTACACCATCCCTGCATCCCTTATAAGAAACCCACTTGATCATGGTGGATTATCTTTTTGATATGTTGTTGGATTTGGTTAGCTAGTATTTTGTTAAGGATTTCTGCATCTATGTTCATCAAGGATATTGGTCTGTAGTTTTATTTTTTTGTTATGTCCTTTCCTGGTTTTGGTATTAAGGTGATACTGGCTTAGTAGAATGATTTAGGGAGGATTCCCTCTTTCTCTGTATTGTGGAACATTGTTAATAAGATTGGTACCAATTCTTCTTTGAATGTCTGATAGAATTCAGCTGGGAATCCATCTGGTCCTGGACTTTTTTTTGTTGGCAATGTTTTTTATTACCATTTCTGTCTCACTGCTTGTTATTGGTCTATTCAGAGGTTCTATATCTTCCTGGTTTAATCTAGGAAAGTTGTACATTTCCAGGAATTTATCCATCTCCTCTAGGTTTTCTAGTCTGTGTGTAAAAGCATTCATAGTAGCCTTGCATAATCTTTTGTATTTCTGTGGTATCAGCTGTAATATCTCCTGTTTCATTTCTAATTAAGCTTATTTGGATCTTCTCTCTTTTTGGTTAATCTCATTAATTGACTATCAATTTTACTTGTCTTTTCAAAGAACCAGATTCTTGTTTCATTTATCTTTTGTATTTTTGTTTCATTTCATTTAGTTCTGCCCTGATCTTAGTTATTTATTTTCTTCTGCTGGGTTTGTGTTTGGATTGTCCTTGTTTCTCTAGTTCTGTGAGGTCTGACTTTAGATTGTCTATTTGTGCTCTTTCAGACTTTTTGATGTAGGCATTTAATGCTATGAACTTTCTTCTTAGCATCACTTTTGCTGTATCCCAGAGGTTCTGATAGATTGTGTCACTATTATTATTCAGTTCAAAGATATGTAAATTTCCATCTTGATTTCATTGTTGACCCAACGATCATTCAGGAGAGATTATTTAATTTGCATGTGTCACAGAATCCTTGGGGTGTCACTTTTCTGGCTGGAAACCTCTGTGTCCAGTGACGCCTTTGCCCAAATATTGCTCGGGCCTGCTGGGCTCGTTCCACACAGTCAGCCTGGCAGGTTGTGCTCAGCTTGTGCTACCTACCTGGATCCCATGCCTACCAGGGGCAAGCCAGGTGCAGAGTGGTGAGGAGTGTGTGAGCAAGTGAGCATGGAGTCCAGCCACTGCACAGAGCTAGGCATGTTGGCTGCAGCAGGATGGGCAGCTCTAGGCGCTGCCACAGGGACCGGCTCCCTAGAAGGCTGTGGCTGGACCAGGTGTACCACAGACAGTTTCCATGCCTGGCCCAGGGACTGCAATGGTGCCTGGAAGCTTGGAGTAGCCAGGAACTGCAAAGCCCCAAAGAGGGTGTCACAACCCCAGCTCAGGGAGCTCTTAGGTCTGGGATCCCCAAAGGGTCATAGCTCTTCTCTCCTTCTCTCTTCTCTCCTTCTCGTCACCCACAACGTTTTGAGCAAGGGGCATATTTGAGCACTGTTGTGTTACAGCTCTTTCAGCCCTGCCATTTGGCAGGTCCCAAGTTCTTGTCCTATCTCCAGGAATAATGAGGTATGTAGACAAGTGGAGAGTGAGCAAGGTGAAGAGGTACTTTATGAGCAACAGAAGAGCTCAGAAGAGACCCACGGTGGGTAGCTCCTCTCTGCAGGCAGGTTGTCCCATCGTTTGCTCAGCTCTCAGCAGAGAAGAGACCCACAGTGGGTAGCTCCTCTCTGCAGATAGGTCAACCCATCATCTGTGTGAGTCTGACTGAGTCTGGGGTTTTTATGGGCTTCAGAGGGGAGTAAGTGCGTGCTGATTGGTCCATAGCCAGGCCAAGAGAAAGCACCATAAGTTCTCACTCCAGTCTGCCAAACAGGCAGCCCAGCCCCTGTGCTTCAGGCTGTTCCTGGCTTGAAGGTGGGGCTTCACCAGGAATCCACCCCTTTCCACCCAGGAGTCTGCCTGCCTCCTGCCACCATTAACCTGCCATCCTTGATGCCCATGATGCCCTGACTCTTTGTGCTGAGAGACACCTGCAGTCCTGTGCTGAGCCACCCTTAGGCCCCCTCGACTTTCCTTCCTGATGTGGTTTGGCTGTTCCCCACCCAAATCTCATCTTGAATTGTAGCTCCCATAATGCCCATGTGTTGTGGGAGGGACCCAGTGGGAGATAACTAAATCATTGGGGCAGTTACCCCTTTTATTTTATTTTTATTTGTGTGTGTGTGTGTGTGTGTGTGTGATAGAGTTTCACTCTTTCGCCCAGGCTGGAGTGAAGTGGCACAATCTTGGCTCACTGCAACCTCTACCCCCTGGGTTCAAGCAATTCTCCTGCCTCAGCCTCCTGAGTAGCTGGGATTCCAGGTGCCTGCCACCACACCCAGCTAATTTTTGTATTTTTAGTAGAAACAGGGTTTCACCATGTTGGCCAGTCTGGTCTCAAACTCCTGACCTCAGGTGATCCACCCACCTCAGCCTCCCAAACTGCTAGGATTACAGGCATGAGCCGCTGCACACAGCGCCCCCATATTGTTCTTGTTGTAGTGAATAGGTCTCACAAGATCTGATGGTTTTATAAGCGGTTTCCCATTTCACTTGGCTCTCATTCTCTCTTTGCCTGCTGCCATGTAGCTTTGCACTTCCTTGCTTTCTGCCATGATTGTGAGGCCTCCCCAGCCATGTGGAACTGTAAGCCAATTAAACCTCTTTCCTTTATAAACTACCCAGTCTCAAGTATCTCTTTATTGGCAGTGTGAAAGCGAACTAATACTTTGGGCTCATCAGTGCCCAAAGTCCACGGGGGGCTGAGGTATCAGGGGGTTGGCTTGACAGTGCTCCGCTGAGTGCACACACGCCCGGCCTGATTGTAATAGTGCCTGCACTTGCCATCAACTTTGCCCTGAAATATGAGCAGGCACAGGGAGCTGGGAGAGGCCAGGCAACAGGAGCAGGAACTTCTGAGCCTGCAAGGGGAGAGTGGCTTCCTGAGTCCCTGAGAATGCAGATGCCTGGGTCTGCACCTGCAGCTAGGCAACTGCAACTGAGCCCAAGAGGGTGGGGCTCTCTCCAATTTGAAAGGAGTGGGGCTTCCGCATGTTGCTGACTCCCACTGGCTCCCTAAAGCCCACAGCCCTGCAGCATCTCCCCTACTATAGCTGGTGTCTTTGCAGTGTCCACTCCAGACTGGCTGCAGCTGCCATCACATGTATTTGCGTTGCTGTCTTATTTTAAGAAATTGCCACAGCCACTCCAATCTTTAGCAACCACTACTGTGATCAGTCAGCAGTCATCCACATAAAGACAAAACCCTCTATCAGCAAAAAGATTATGATTTACTGAAGGCTCAGATGATGGTTAGCATTTTTAACAATAAAGTATTTTTAATTAAAAAAGAAAATTTACTAGGCACTACTATGCACCGTGCACATGTACAACATCTTATGTCTTGGGTGACTTATTATCTTGGTTTGCCCAGGTCTGACGCATTTCCTGGGACTTTCAGTGCTAAAACTGGAACAGTCTCTATCTGAGAGGGGAGAGGTCATTTCCAGAGGTCACACTGTTAATAAGCAACTTGTCTAAGATTCAAATCCAGATCCTCCTGACCCCAATCCCTGGCCTTTCTGCCCTGGCACTCTGGCTCTGTTAAGGCTTTGGTGGTTTAAGAAGTCACAGTAAATTTTAGTGACTAAGATGTATTTACATTTTGTAAGTGGAGCTGTAATGGGGTGAGTGTGGGGTAGGTAGTTCTTTGTGGATATGCAGGGGAAGGTGATGATCACCACTTCCACAACCCCTCCCCTATCCTAATGCAGACCTGAAGGCAAATAATGAGAACTGGCAGTCACAACACTCTGCTTAGGAATATTTACATTTCTAAGCCTTTGCTCATTGTGGGTGTAGTGTCACAGAGTGTCAGGGGTTGCGAGAGCATGGGGGTGCACAGCCTGCATCTCAGAGACAAACCAGTGTGAATCACAGTTGGGAAGGGTTCTCTATTATCCCTGCTTCCTGGGTGAAACCCACCACTCAAGAATTAGCAGACTGACTTAAAGGTATCATTTTCGAGAAATATTTTCTCAGGCAGCTTTGTTCAGTTTTTCAGACCTCTAAAGCTCACGTTTGTGCTCCTGAAGATGGGTGTGTGTGTTGGGGGCGGGTGTGTGTGTGTGTGTGTGTGTGTGTTTAATCTTCATTCCAACAACCATCAGAACTTTTCCCCCGTTTTGGTGCAGACGTCAAGGATCGAGCATTACCACCAGGATGTAGTAGTTGCATTTATTTCCAATTTTAGTCTCCAGCTCTGAAAGGTGGGCTGAGATCAACCAAATGTTAGGTTTGTGAATATCTGATTGCTAGAAGGCACTGATCTTTTTCTAAAGCTTTTTTGCTGGTTTTCAGTTTTCTGCCCCCAGGCTTACTGATAATGCTCTGCATTCTCCACTTTCATGATTCAAAAATTCTTCTACTTCTAACTGCTCTCACAGGAGAAGAATATGTAAAATTATATACACTTTTTTTCCATTAACCTCCTTGCTCTTTTGTGGTGTTTAGTTATTTGATGATTTTCCCCTCTCAAGTTCCCTCACATTATGCATGCTCCTATCAGGCAAATCTCCTGCACGTTCCTTCTTTACCTAACAGAGCATGACATTGTTGAGGGACTGAGAAGAACAGTTTTCATGAATAACTAATGATCATTTGTAATTAGCATATCAATTGTATGAATGGAAATGATGCCACTAAATTACTTGAGGGTGATTAACGGCAGTGGATTCACCTAAGTAGTTTTAAACATTCTTCCAACCAGCCACATACACTATTAATTTACTTGGTAAACTTTTGCTTCCCAAATAATATAAAGAAAACTTATACCTACACCAAAAGCAAAATCATATTTTGTTGCTGTTGTTGTCTGTGAACATCTGAAGCCCTAAGCAACACTATCACCAAGAAAATAGTTCAACAAAGAACTGACATTTGTTGGACGTTTTGTAAATTCCAGGCACTGTTCCAAGTGCTTAGTGTATGTTAAATGTAATGCTCATAATAATCCTATAAACTAAGTACACTATGATGCACAATTTACAGGCAAGGAAAGCGAAGCTTTGAAATATTAAGCAGCTTGTCTGTGTTCACAGAGTTGGTAAGGAAAGCTCAGATTCAAACCCAGGCAATACTGGTTCCTTAGCCTATGAGACTTTATATTTTATATTGGTGTTATATTCATTGACTAAGTATTTATTGAGTTCATAATAAATGCTGGACATAGAGATAAATAAATTAGACTCATCCTCCTCTTGGACAGTCTAGTGGCAACAGAATGATGGTGAACTGATAAATTATAGTGCAGCTGTGATAGATATTAGCATAAAGCAAGAACAAAGTACTATGGGAGGTCATTAGCACATTTTTCCAAGAGATAAATGTGATACTTTTAATACTTTTTCCACTTTTCTTAATCAATAAAGACTATATTTAGAACAGGAAAATTAACATATTTGAAACAAGGGAAAGATAAAACATCATAAAATTCTTTTCTGAATAATGTATACTATATTTTTTCCTTTACTGTACATACATATTTAGGATGGTTTAGTTTATAAATGAGGCACAGTAAGAGATTAACAACAACAATACTAGAACAATTATAACAATGTACTACAATCAAAGTTATGTGAATGTGATGTCTCGTTCTCTCTCTCAAAATATCCCATTGTGCTGTACTCACCTATTTTTGGACATTGATTGACCATGGGTAACTGAAACTGTGCATAAGGAGGCATTACTGTATATCATGTAGCTAATTCAAAGATATTTCTTTCTTAATTAAATGCCCAATCAACATTGCTTTTATTTAATGATCAAGAATGCCAACTGTAGAGCTACATCAAGGCAAAATCGTAAGATTTCCCTCATCTAACCAACACTTTTTTTCTGTAGTAAGGTTGTAGAGAAACCCTTAAGATGACATTTACTATTTTGGTTAGTTCTATTTGGGTTCAGAGTAGTATGTCCAAACACAAATCTACATGTCAGAGACTGGATGGTTGGATCAGAGTTTTGTATTTATATATTCCTAGGTCATATTGCTACAGATCTTAATATGGCAAGGCTGGGAACAGCTTAGGTCTCTATATTTAAAAACTTCTTCAGTTGACTTCTATGTACATCAAAGGTTTAAGAGTGACTGGCCTAAACATCTCTATGAGTAAGGAAAACTGCCAATATGATACTTACTTTATTTTATTATTTTATTTAAGATGAAGGTTTGGTAGGTAAGAGCCTAGACTCTAGAAACAGATAAGCTCATTGCAGGTTGATCTGTTCCACTTACTACCTGGTGACCTAGGACACATTTCTTAACCTTTTCATTACCTTTTTAACAGATATGTTGCAAGGATTAGATAGAATGCACAGAAAACAGCCTTTTACTTAATAAATGGTCAGTAAAAACTACAGTATACACATACACACATGCATGTTTACACACATTTATATGTATGAACACACACACGCTTAAAATAAAATGACAGTAAAACACCTTCATGGAACAAAAGTAAAACTATCATAAGAAAAAAATAATCACTGTTATATTTGTGGGAAAGGAATAGGTCTTTGCTTGATAATGCTGGGCCTTTACAAAGTTGAGAATCAGGCCGGGCGCAGTGGCTCACGCCTGTAATCCCAGCACTTTGGGAGTCCGAGGCGGGCAGATCAGGAGGTCAGGAAATCGAGACCATCCCGGCTAACACGGTGAAACCCCGTCTTTACTAAAAATACAAAAAATTAGCTTGGCGTGGTGACGGGCGCCTGTCGTCCCAGCTACTCGGGAGGCTGAGGCAGGAGAATGGCTTGAACCCGGGAGGCGGAGCTTGAAGTGAGCCAAGATTGCGCCACTGTACTCCAGCCTGGGCGACAGAGCGAGACTCCATCTCAAAAACAAAAAAAAAAAACAAGACAAAGTTGAGAATCATAACCCCCTAATTCTAATAGTAGTGAGCCCTTCAGGTAGCCCCGTGCCGCTCCTTCACTCCAGCTCACACCTTTGAGCTAGGAGTTGACAGATGTTTTCCTTGCCATTAGTTCCTATCCTTTGACATCACACAAAAATGACACACACAAAAAAAATCCAGTATTTCATTTCTGGATTAGTTAAGCTAGAAAATTAGCATGGGGTTGTTGAAAGAGCAGTCATCAAGAAAAATGAGTTCTAATCCAGACCTACAACTACAGACTTATAAAATGGAGTAAGTTATAGCCAGTCTTGGGGTCTGTTTCCTTATGTATTAAGATATAAGGACATAAATGAGATTGTTTCTAAAGGTCTTTTTAGGTAAAATGTTCTGTGTTTCTGAGCTATCTAATTCACTAAGGTAAAATTACCTAATACCCTTGATGTCCTTTACTCCAGATGATGATAACATCATTTGGCCTTTAATCTAAAGGAATGACTGATGTTATTTAGGAGTCTATGCATAAACCTGGCTGTAAATATTCCTTGAATAACCACAAGGTCTAGCCAACTCTTGTTGTCCAACAAAGTATTTAAGTAACGTAACATCAGAAAACTGGATCAGGATGATGTCTATGTAAATTCCCACAGAGAAAAACCTGCCTAAAAACTTGGCCAGTTGATGACTGATGGTACACAGATAGCATGATTGCTTCCCTGGGCAGGCATTGCTTCCATCTGAGATCTAGCCAGGGTCAAAATTTAACCCTCTATGGAAGTGGCAGAGAGAGAGCACATGTCATGAGCAAATTCATGTATGTAGTGCAATTCAAATTCTCCCATATAAGGGATGATCCTTAATCAGCCAGGAAATTGAGCATACCAGAAATAAGCTGCCATTTTGATATCTTACAGTGTATACGAATAGAAAAACTGTTGAATGATCAGAATGCAGCCATGTTTAAAACTTGGCTGAGTCTGGGCGCAGTGGCTCATTCCTGTAAACCCACTGCTTTGTGGGGCTGAGGCAGATGGATCACTTGAGCCCAGGAGTTGGAGATCAGCCTGGTCATTGTGGCAAACCCTGTCTTTACTAAAAATACAAAAAGTAGCTGGGCATGGTGGTGGGCACCTGCAGTCCCAGCTACTCGAAAGGCTGAGGCACAAGAATTGCTTGAACCTGGGAGATGGAGGTTGCAGTAAGTCAAGATCATGCCATTGCACTCCAGTCTGGGTGACAGAGCAAGACTTCATCTCAAAACAAAGCAAAGAAAATAAAACCTTGGTTCATTTACCAGACATTGATTTGCTCAACTTCAATCAAATTAACTAACTTGAAAGCTGCCTAGAGCTTACTGCTGTATGAGATTGCTGATGAAACATGTATGCCTTTGGTTATTTACTGAGCTATGTTTTCCCCAGCTTCCTAAATGAAAATATATTTCTTTGTATATCAATATTATAGCAAATCCAGGTCATATGGTTTTTCTATCAGTTTAGTATTTTATTAGTTTGTATTTATCGTAATACAACTATTTGAGGCTCTCTCTCTCTCTCTCTCTCTCTCTCTATATATATATATATAT
>NW_012114364.1:4317730-4318093 GCF_000951035.1 Colobus angolensis palliatus | reverse complement strand
TCATGGCCAGCCTAGGCACAATTGTGGGGTAGGTAACGTTTCTTTTTAGGGGTTTTTCTGTTTTAGGCTATACTTCTCTTTGGTCAAAATATTTCCTGGGAACCTACTATACCCTCAGGCTGTTCTCATCACTCCTCACCTTCTTAATAAAATCCAATTTTACCAGATGTCCATTGCAAGACCTTGTTAAATTAATTTATGCTAATGCAATAGGTACAACAAAACTCTTAAAGCAAGGGAATAAAACTTAAAAATATAGAATTTCAGGTTTTAAATGGAGGAGGGAGTTTCACTTTAAAATAAGAAGTTGCTTTTTTTTTTTTTTTTTTGAGACGGAGTCTCACTCTGTCGCCCAGGCTGGAG
>NW_012114364.1:4293514-4317251 GCF_000951035.1 Colobus angolensis palliatus | reverse complement strand
CTTCTCAGCCTATGTAGAAAGCTGGTGCTACAAGTTTTCAGTGATTGCTCAAACTTACACTGGTTGTTATAAAAGATACCTCCGAATCAGGAGTGCTTGTATATACAGCTTTGATAAAAACAGCTTAACTGTTTATAAATAATCTATCACATTTCAAAATATGTCTTAAATATTTATCTAGAAATGATGCATACTTTCATTAAGAGAGACATACGCTAAGTCAAAAGCAAGAATAGATGCTAAACCTTCAGGGCTCAAGGAATACCTGTGAAGGGCTTGCACATCAACATTTATACACTAGCTGAGTAGATCTTTTGGCTTCTTTTTATTCATGCAACAAGACTTCTGTAACAAGATGGTTTGATTTCTTGTTTTTACCTTAAAAGGGAAAGAAGGAAGAAGAGAAAATTGCCTTATTCTTCTTACAAAGTTATACCGACGGACTGAAAGCACTCCAGAGATAAATAATAAGTTAAGGAGACAAGCATATGCACTCAAAAGTATTTACAAAGTAGGCAAAGCTAGTGGAGGAAAAAAGGCCACAAAAATAATCCTTAAGACAAGAATTAAGATATCCTTCTGAAAACAACTAAAAAGCAAAGTTGAGGAGTGTTTGAAATAAAAATTTTTCAAGCATGCTTATATTTCTGAATCTCTTTCTAAAACTCACTTCTTAGCTGCTTAATAACATAATTTGTGGGATGTTAGTAAAGTATTTCAATAGTACAAGTAAGGAACTGTGACTCTGCCCAGATCTCTCACAGTGACTCTGTCCTGGTGGGAAAGACAGTAGAGCCAAACCAAGAGACCTGTTGACTCTGCTGAGCCTTAAAGAGAATCTGAGTCCTTGTCTAAACTGAAGATAAAGCATGAAGGCAAAATTTCTGGAATTGACAACTGTGGGGTCCGCTTTTGATACATTGTTAACTGTGTGGGAGAAGGCAGAGCAGGGACTTGAAGAGGATAACCTTGATGGTTTTGCAGGGCCTGGTATGTGGTGCACCAGCCAGACATGTTTCTCTCAACTCTTCACCACCACAGTGAGAGCCTAATGGCCCACGCACATTAGTACCACAGCTCTCCTGTGGCAACTGAATTGCAGACACAGTGCCAAAACAGAGATAATGGGCCTCTAAAGGTCTGGCCTAGAATCTCAACCCTATTAAATAAAAGCAAATACAACAAAAGCCACAAAGAAGTCTACAGACTGATGATCTGGCCTAGAAAATGGGTGAACCATTATTATTAAAACATAAAAACATGTAAGTTTTAATATTAAAAAAGAAATTAGAGAAGGGTAGATAGACGACCAAATCACCAAGTTTTCCTTTCAAAGGAAAATTCTATGCATTAACAAATCATCGTGGGACCAGTTATAAAGAAATTACAAACATACGGAAAATAGGGTTTATATTGCACGATGCTGTCAAAGTTTCCCTTTTTTTCATGTTTTCTCAAGAAATGTAGTAGACTATAATTCATAGAATAAATGCTTAATAAACATATTAGTTGAGTGACTAAGCCAATGATCAAATGATCCCTTAAGTCTCCCAATCTGCAGTAGAAATTACGAATCTGAAGGTATAACTCAAGGGTGCTTAAGATTTCACTTCCTTTATTTTTCCGTAACTCAATTTAGTGTCCATTTTGAGTTTCTCTTCTGCTTGGATTGTGAAAATGTAATGTCAAGCAATTGAGGGTGGCCCTCTCTGCCTCTTCAGTGTGACTCTTAGGTGTTCTGACACTCTTTAAGCTTATCTCGGTCTCCATCCATCACACTGCACTGTGATTTTTTTTTTTTCTCTGTACTTTACCCAAGAAGCAAGGCAAAAAGGCCTTGGCAGTTCAATCCTGTAAATTAAGGGTTCTGTCATTTGCCCTGGTGATCAGCTCAGAGGCGCAGGAGCCAGGGTCTCCTTATTTAGGGTCCTATAAAGTCTAATTATGACTTTCTTCTTTTTGCTTCTCCATCATCCCAACCTGGAGACTCTTCAGAAGACTGGGAAAAAAGCAGCTTTGTGTTTACTTAGAGGAATCATAGTTTCTCCAAGTATTGTCTATGCCATGATGTTCAAAAGACTGTTTTGAAATTCAAAAGCCAAGAATTGATTTTTTGTTTTCTATCATATCTATCTTATAAGTATGTGTGCATATTTGATTATATCCTGAATAGATTTTTCTGAATATAAAATTATTCACTTATAAAAAGGGGTTATTCAATGCATAACAATAGTGCCCTCCAGAAAAATTTCACCAGTTTTTTGTTATTAGCAGTCTGAGTCCAATTTTCCTACATCCTTGTCTGTGCACCAAATTTAAAAATACATATTTATTATTTTTAAGTCAAAAATGAAATATTGGCCAGGCGCAGTGACTCACGCCTGTAATCCCAGCACTTTGGGAGGCCGAGGCAGGTGGATCACAAGGTCAGGAGATCGACACCATCCTGACTAACACGGTGAAACCCTGTCTCTACTAAAAATGGATAAAATTAGATGCACATGGTGGCAGGCACCTGTAGTTCCAGCTATTTGGGAGGTTGAGGCAGGAGAATGGCGTGAAACCAGGAGGTGGAGCTTGCAGTGAGCCGAGATCGTGCCACTGCACTCCAGCCTAGGTGACAGAACGAAACTCCATCTCAAAAAAAAAAAAAGAAAGAAAGAAATATTTTATGTTGGTCTATACTTCTTTGATTACTAGGGAGTCTGAACATCTTTTCTGAGGTCTATCGGCCATTTTTATTTTTTATTTTTTGTCCATGCATATCAACTGCTCATTCTGCTTAGATCTTTATTGATTTGTTAGAAGAATGAAGGGCAGGCTGGGCACGGTGGCTCATGCCTGTCTCCCAGCAGCTTGAGAGGCTGAGGGAGGTGGATCGTTTGAGGTCAGGAGTTCAAGACCAGCCTGGCCAACATGGTGAAACTCCATCTCTACTAAAAATGTAAAATTAGCTGGGCATGGTGTTGCACACCTTTAATCCCAGCTACTCGGGAGGCTGAGGCAGGAGAATCGCTTGAACCCAGGAGGTGGAGGTGGCCGTGAGCCCAGATCGGGCCATTGCACTCCAGCCTGGCCAACAAGAGTGAAACTCTGTCTCAAAAAAATAAAAAAAACGGGCAAATAAACCAGAAAAAAATCCCTTTTGCACTAAGTATATGACAGTCATATACTGAAAGTGTTTCTCTGGTTTATTTGCCTTTTTTTTTTTTTTTTTACAGTGTTTGAGACATAGAAACTTACACTGTGTACATCTGATTTTGTGGTTATGTTTCCCTGGGCATTTTAAATTAAGAATTCCCTTTCTATTGAAAAATGATTAATGTTCAACCTTTCTTTTATTTTAGTTATTTTATGTTTTTATTTTACATTTAAATTTTAATTAATCTGTTATATTTAGCATAGTGTATGAAATTGGGTCTCCTTTTTGTTTTTTTTTTTTTTTTTTTGAGATGGAGTCTCGCTCTGTCGCCCAGGCTGGAGCGCAATGGCACTATCTCGGCTCACTGCTTGCTCTGCCTCCTGGGTTCACTCCATTTTCCTGCCTCAGCCTCCTGAGTAGCTGGGACTACAGGCGCCCACCACCACGCCAGGCTAATTTTTTGTATTTTTAGTAGAGACGGGGTTTCACCGTGTTAGCCAGGATGGTCTCCATCTCTTAACCTTGTGATCCACCCACCTTGGCCTCCCAAAGTGCTGGGATTACAGGCGTGAGCCACCGCGCCCGGCCGGGTCTCCATTATTTTGTATTATTTAATTTAGTTAATAGCCCTTTTCTCCTTTGGTCTAAAGTCCACATTTATTTATTTATTTATTTATTTGAGACGGAGTCTTGCTCTGCCGCCCAGGCTGGAGTGCAGTGGCCGGATCTCAGCTCACTGCAAGCTCCGCCTCCCGGGTTCACGCCATTCTCCTGCCTCAGCCTCCCACGTAGCTGGGACTACAGGCGCCCTCCACCTCGCCTGGCTAGTTTTTTGTATTTTTTTTTTAGTAGAGACGGGGTTTCACCATGTTAGCCAGGATGATCTCGATCTCCTGACCTCGTGATCCGCCCGTCTCGGCCTCCCAAAGTGCTGGGATTACAGGCTTGAGCCACCGCGCCCGGCCTAAAGTCCACATTTATAATAAATAATACTTTCCATGTGATGACTCTCCCTCTGGACTCTGTGCTATGTTCTACTATCTCTTTTATACACACAATAAGATACCACTTTAATCACTATAGATTCTTAATAAATTTTAATACCTGATAGAAAAATTTCCTCTTTGTTACTATGTTTTAATTTTTTTCAAAATTTTGTTGACTAGTGCATTTACTCTTCCAGATGCAATTTGGAAATTTCATTCCTAATGTTAGCATTATAACTTAGGTCTTCATTGCTTTTCACCCGCATAACCTGAATCCCCAGCAGTCCATTCTGTGACCCCGTGCAGCCTAACCTGCTTATAGTTTAATCACAATGTAATACATAATAACGATGATGGTAAGATAACTCATTTGCCATGCTTTCTTAAAAATTTAAATTTTGGGTTCTTAATATGATACTAATTTCAGATTTGTCTCTCAGGGAAAAGAACATTGAACCTCCTCCCTTTAAGAAGTGTCATTGTTTTTTTAGAGTGTGGAAGGAGAACACCATGAGAAAGCTGTGGAACTACTCAAGGCTGCTAAAGACAGCGTCAAGCTGGTGGTGCGATACACCCCAAAAGTTCTGGAAGAAATGGAGGCTCGCTTTGAAAAGCTACGAACAGCCAGGCGTCGGCAGCAGCAGCAATTGCTAATTCAGCAGCAACAGCAGCAGCAGCAACAAACACAACAAAATCACATGTCATAGGTGAGAAGTGACTTATCTGATACAAGGAGTGTGTGTTTGTGTGTGTGTGTGTGTATATATATATATATATATATATAAAATGTTCTAAAATATATTTTCTTAGCTGAAACAAACAAAATCAATCAAACAGAAGACAGTGATCTAAAAATATATAAACAAGATAGTTTATGTGCCATTCAGCTATATGCTCCACAAAAGCAAGATAATTTGGAAAATGATGTACTTTGAAAGGGGCAAGTATGGGCTGTAGGATGCTTTTAGACAAATTAAGAAAATGCAGCCTCGTGCAAACCCGGATCCTAAGGAGAAGAGTGTGAGGTGGATTCCAGGCCTCACTCACCCTGTTAGCCAGTTACCTTTACAGAGTGTATTAACTGCACAACCTTATAGTGCTGACCATGGAAAGATCTCCTTTAGAATACTGAGATATAATTTATTGGAAAAGTGCCCCACTGAAAAGAATGAAGCTGAGACCTGCCACTGTACATGCTCTAAGAGATTCTGAAATTCTCATGCTCCTTTAAAGTGTGTCTAACATACAAATGGCCAACAGCTATATGAAAAAATGCTCAACATCTCTAATCATCAGGGAAAAGCAAATTAAAACCACAATGAGATGTCACCTCATACCTTTTAAATTGGCTATTATCAAAACGATGAAAGATAGCAAGTGCTAGTGAGGATGTGGAGAAGAGGGAACCCTTGCACACTTTTGGTGGGAATATAAATTGCTACAGCCAATTTGACAGACAATACGGATTCTCTCAAAAAGTTCAAATAGAATTCCATATGATCCAACAATTCTGCTTCTGGGGAGATACTCAAAGGAATTGAAATCAATACGTCAAAGAGATGTTTGCACTCCCATGTTCAACACAGCATTATTACAACAGCCAAGATATGAAAACAACTGAAGTGCTAGCAATGAATACGTTTCTTTAAATGTGATAAGTATGTGATAGATATCTGTACCTACCTACACACACACATACACACACACACACACACACACACGAATACCATTTAATATTTAGCCTTTAATTAGCAGGAAATGTTGTCATTCTTGTCAGCGTGGATGGGCCTAGAGAACATCATGGTAAGTGAAATAAGCCAGGCATGGACAGACAAATACCACATGATCTCACCTATGTGTGGAATCTGAAAAACTTTAATTCATAGAAGTAGAGAGTTGAATGTGGTTTCCAGAGGCTGGGAGGTTGGGGGAGGAGGGTAGACAGAGAAAAGGGAAAAGGTCTTAGCCAAAGGGTACAAGTTTCAGTTAGGTAGAAGGGGAATAAGTTAAGATGATCTATTATACAACTTCGTAACTATGGTTAATAATATTGTATTGCATATTTCAAAATAGCTAAGAGAATGGACTGTAAATATTCTCACCACAAAGAAACAATAAGTATTTGTGCTGACAATTTTGGTAGCCTGATTTGATCATTCCACACTGTATACGTGTATTGAAACATCACATTATAATCCATAAATACATAAAATTATTACTTGTCAATTAAAAATAAAACTTTAAGAGTTTTGAAAAAGTTGTAAAGTAGAAATAAAATGTGTCTAAGATTCTCCTGCCTTTTTCTAAATTCCACTTTGTGACAAAGAATACTAAATCAGGTTTTGCTATATATTATCAAGAAAATAGAAGAAAAAATGTTAAGAGACCCCATCTTTGAAGTCCCTACTATGCCCTATGCCCTTATCACGTTTTTTCCCTAATCCTCAGAAAAAATCCCTCAAGGCAAGTATCAATAAAAAGTTTTTTAGATGAAAATATGAAGCTAAAATAGCTGCAGTGGATCTCCCATGACTACATTTACAAGAAACATAGAATTCTTTTCCTTTTTACTCTACTAGGTTTTCATCTGCCAACATCAGATATCCTGGGGTTATATAAATTTTCCTTGCTATCCTTTAGAGAAGACAGTTCATATTGTTAGATACCTTTACACTATGATGTCTGCGAATGTGTATTTGAAGTGAGCTTCAAATATTCTTGGAAAAATGATTGTGGGTAATAGTGGTTTTAGGTCATTCAACATCAGATTACTATTTGCACAAAGAGAAACATTGGATATAACATGAGGCTTTCA
Organism: Colobus angolensis palliatus; assembly: GCF_000951035.1. Classification (NCBI taxonomy): domain Eukaryota; kingdom Metazoa; phylum Chordata; class Mammalia; order Primates; family Cercopithecidae; genus Colobus; species Colobus angolensis. The sequence goes on along the minus strand of NW_012114364.1, from coordinate 4,310,308 downwards.
GTTGTTCGTGACACTTGTGAAAAGAAGAAGCTACATAGAAAAGGGGGTAAAAGGTATGGGATTTGTCCTCCAACAATCCTGGGAATTCAACAATCTATCTTTCATAGGCTGCTATTTTTTATTATATATACTATGTTTTAGTATCTTTATCTAAAATTGCATTCTATCCTAAACATACATTTATTGAACATTAAGTATTTATTTGACACTGTTATAAGCGAGGCACTGTTTAATGAGCTGCAAAAATGGCGTGAATAATGCAAAGTTTTTGCCCTCATCTCTAAATTCTGGTTGCAGGAGATAGTTAATAAACAAATAAACAAGCAAATAAAAATATCCTATTGGGACCAGTAGTTTGCAGAGTAAGAAAGGGGGTTTAGATAGAGAACTGCTCGGTGTTAACTTGACTGTGTGATCAGGGAAGATCTCTCAAAGGAGGTAACATTTCAGATGAGACTGAATCACAAGAAGCCAGGAAAAAAGACTAAAAAGAGAAAGAAATAGTCAATGCAGTAGCTCTGTGACAGGCATATTTGAGGAACAGAAAGAAAACCTGAGTAGTTAGAGAATAGTGAGTCAGAAGAACAGTGGTGGTGGCTATGGGGTCAATGGGATAGCTGGGGACCAGGTCACAGAGAGCTTTGTGAGCCACTGAGGGAAGTTAGATTTTATTACACTGGAAGCCACTAAAGGTTTTTAAGCACAGGAGTGACATGGTCTGATTTATTTAAAGATTGCTCTGGCTGCTGTGTGAATAGATTATTGAAGACTGAGAGTGGAAGCAGAGACCAATTAGGAGGCTAATGTATAGTAGTCCAGGCAGGAAATATGGTGACTTGGTCTAGGATGATGTAGTTGAGACACAGTTCTATAGACAGACAAGGACAAGTCATTTTGTCCACATCGTTCTCTGTTATCCATTCCAAATGTAAACTTTTAGAGCTCTTAAAGATCTCTTTTGTGGTAATGACGATGCATTATTCCTTAGTTCAACATTTACACTCTTTTTACTAACTCATTTTTCTCTCATCCGTGATAATATAGACGTATACCAATTCTCCTAATTGATTTGCCACATTGGTCCATAGTAAAATTGTGCAAGTATTTTGAAACAAATATGTTCCCATTCAGGCTTCTGAGGTCTTACTAAAGGCTTCCAATATTATGCTCATTCAATCATCTTTAAAAGTATACAACTTGGCCAGAATTATTTGCTGGGCCATATTACTCAATTCCATTTCTCCATTCCATCCATCTTCATTAAATTTCCTATGGTTTCACCACCACAGACTAGTTAGTATTTTTAGTAAAAAGCCTTTATTATGCAAACTGTGTTTTTTCTGGCATGATATATAATAGAGTTCTATTTAAGTGAACATGAAATTTATGTTTGCGCACTTTGCACTTGCAATACACACAAGCATGGTCCCTTGAGATAATACTGTAGTGACCATTTCAGGTACAAATAAAATATAACGAAGTCATGTCATTCATTGATTTTTATGGTGACTTCAGTCAAAGAGACCTAAATTAGCTCCTAATTACATTTTAATTAATTTGATTTCTAAGGACTAAATGGGATTTGTCACACTTGTTAATTCTTACTACGGTTGCTTCTGAAAAAAGTTTGAAGCTAATTTGAACTATTAGACTTTAAGCATCTCAGATTTTTTAAAAATTTAACCAGTCAAGCAAAAACCAATTAAAATCAAAATACTTGTCTGATATTATCTTATTGTTTATCAAATGAAATACAATTTCTACTCTGAAATTAGAAATAATGTGTTTTTTAATCTGAGATGGTAAAAGTTATAAAGCATCTAGCAATGATAAATAGTGAATACAAACGGAAAACAGATTTAATGCAAGTACTGTGCAGGGAATTTGTGTCTTACGCTTATTTTTAATTGTAAACTCTCTTAAAGTAAAAATCAATTGTCTTTTCCCCTAACTTCTGTATTTGACAGTATTGAACTATATAGATTACATTTTCTAAAATGTAAAAAGTATTATTGCTGTACAGTAATATGCTAGAAATGTAAACAGAGAATATGAATACAGGTTTTATTAGTGCTATACCCACTTTTTTTGAGAAAGAGTTGCATTAGTTCGTTTTCACACTGCTGATAAAGACATACCCGAAACCGAGAACAACAAGAGGCTTAATTGGACTTACAGTTTCACATGGCTGGGGAGGCCTCAGAATCATGGCTGGAAACGCACTTTTTCTTTTTTTCTTTTAATGCGGATTCTTGCTCTATCACCCAGGTTACAGTGCAGTGGCGTGATCTCGGCTCACTGCAACCTCCACCTCCTGGGTTCAAGTGATTCTCCCACCTCAGCCTCCCAAGTAGCTGGGATTACAGGTGCCTGCCACCACGGCTGGCTAATTTTTGTATTTTTAGTAGAGATGGAGTTTCACCATATTGGTCAGGCTGGTGTCGAACTCCTGATCTCAAGTGATCCACCCACCTCGGCCTCCCAAAGTGCTGGGATTACAGACATGAGCCACCATGCCCAGCCTGAAAGGCACGTCTTACATGGTCACGGCAAAAGAAAAATGAGGAAGAAACACAAGCAGAAACCCCTGATAAACCCATCAGATCTTGTGAGACTTATTCACTATCACAAGAACAGCACCGAAAAGACCAGCCACCATGATTTAGTCACCTCTCGCTGGGTCCCTTCCACAATGTGGGAATTCTGGGAGATACAATTCAAGTTGAGATTTGGGTAGGGCCACAGTCAAACCATATCAGAGTGTTATATTTATTCAGCTTTAAGCACCTCAGCTTTTTATTGTGACTCCATGTATATCATATTTCACCCAGATTCCCAAAAAATAAAAGTAAGAAGAAAGAGGAATATCTCTGGAGATATCAACATTCTGAGGACGTCAAGACCAAAATCTTGTCCCTGACCTCCATGACTGGATCTAGGGTGGAGAATTCATTCCAGTCAAAACCAGCCTGTATCTTGTTAAATTTACAAAGTTGCAAGCATTTGCCAGTAGCCTCCCCAAATCTCTTTTTCCCCTACTCTGAAGACCCCCATTTTCTTTATTTTGCCTACTTTTAAAAGTCTTCTCTACCTTCTTCTAGCATTACCACATACATGATCCTGATGATCTCATCCAGGGAATTACTACCAAAACTATCGGCCCAGTCACTGAGAAAACCAAGTTCCAGGGGATGACTCCAATAAAACTGAATGCAAGGAACCCAGAGTTTCCAAGCAGAATACTGGACAGAAATAATCATAAAGCTGACTAACACTTATTAAACAATTAGTGTGTGCCAAGAACTCTTTTAAGTGCCTCATATATATTAAATTACTTAATCTTTTCAATAGCCTTATGAAGATTAGGTACTATGTTTAATCTTGTTTTAAAGTAGCAAATTAATTAGTACAACCACTATGGAGAACAGTTTGGAGGTTCTCACTGTAGATATCTGCACTCCCATGTTTGCTGCAGCTCTGTTCACATTAGCCAAGATTTAGAAGAAACCTAAGTGTCCGTCAACAGATGAATGGATAAAGAAAATGTGGTACTTATACACAATGGAGCACTATTCAGCCATAAAAGAGAATGAGATTCATGCCAGGCATGGTGGCTCACACCTGTAATCGCAATACTTTGGAAGGCCAAAGCGGCCGGATCACTTGAGGCCGGGAGTTTGAGACCAGCCTGGCCAACATGGCAAAAACCCATCTCTAGTAAAAATACAAAAAAAAAAAAAAAAAAAGTTAGCCGGAGTTGGTGACACACACCTATAATCCCAGCTACTTCGGAGGCTGAGGCACAAGAATCGTTTGAACACAAGAGGTGGAGGTTGCAGTGAGCCAAGTTCATGCCACTGCATTCCAGCCTGGATGGCAGATCAAGACTCTGTTTCAGAAAAAAAAAAAAAAAATCAGTAATTTGCAACAGCATGGAGATCATTACGTTAAGTGAAATAAGCCAAGCACAGAAAGACAAACATCACATAGTCTCACTTATTTGTGGGAACTAAAAATCAAAGCTATTGAGCCCATGGAGCTAGAGGGTAAAAGGATGGTTACCAGAGGAAGGATAGTGGAGGAGTGGGGAGGGAGGTGGGGATGATTAATGGGTACAGAAACACAATGAATGCATAAGGCCTAGTATTTGACAGCACAACAGAGTGACTATAGTCAATAACAATTTAGCTGTACACTTAAAAATAACTAAATGAGTATAACTGGATTGTTTGTAACGCAAAGGAAAAATACTTAAGAAAATGCACACCCCATTTTCCATGATGTGATTATTACACATTGCATGCCTGTATCAAAATATCTCATGTACCCCATAAATATATACATCATGTACCCACAAAAATTAAAAATTAAAAAAATTAAAAATAAAGTAGGAAACTGAAGCATATAGGAGTTTTTTAAATGTGCGTAACATTTCACATCTATTGTAACAAGTAATAGGGCCATGATTCAAACCCAGGAACATGGGCTTTAAAGCCTCTTGCTCTTACTCATATTGCCACACTGCCTCTTTGTTCAGTGGGGCCTGCCCTTACTTTTCCTGACCCCACTTCACAGACATATTTGTGAACTGTCTGGGGATTCAGTCTCATGCAGTTATCCAAATCACCCTTATCAATTACCTTTAAAATAGTAACCCATACTTCAAAGTACTTTATCCTCAAAGATACATTAGCTTTCCATGGCTACCATAAAAATTACCACAAATATAGTAGCTTAAAATAACACAAATTTATTGTCTCCTTTAATGCTGTAGAATTCAATGCTCTTATTATCAAAAATCCAACGTCATTTTTCACAGAAGTAGGAAAAAAAATCCCAAAATTTGTATGGAACCACAGAAGACATCAAACAGCCAAATCAACTTTGAGCATAAAGACCCAGACTGAAGCCTTCACACTACCTGACCTTGGGGTCTATTACAAAGCTATGGTAATCAAAACAGCATGCCACTGACATAAAGAGAGACACATAGACCAATGGAACAAGCTAGAGAACCCAGAAATAAATCCACATATTTACCGTCAATTGATTTTTTACAAAGGTGCCAAAAACATGTAATAGATAAAGGACAATCTCTGCAATCAATGGTGTTGGGAAAACTGGATATCCAAAGCAGAAGAATGAAATTGGACCCTTATCTCACCCCATAACAAAACCAACTTAAAAGGATTGGAAACTTAACGGTAAGACTTGAAACTATGAAACTACTAGACGAAAATAGAAGAAATGCTCCACAATATTGATATGGGCAAAGATTGCTTGGATACATTCCCAAAATCACAGGCAACAAAAGTAAAAATAGACGAACAGGATTCTACCCAACTAAATAGCTTCTTCACAGCAAAGGAAACAATTAACAGACTGAAGAAATAACCCATGGATTAGAAGAAAATTTTTGCAAACCATACATCTGATAAAGGACTAATATCCAAAATATGTATGAAACTTAAACAACTCAATAGCAAGAAAACAACCCAATCAAAAATGGGGAAATGACTTAATAGACATTTCTCGAGAGAAGCCTAAGGAATAGCCAACAGATGCATGAAAAATGCTCATTGTCACTAATAATCAGGGAAATGCAAATTAAAACCACAGTGAGATCTCACCTCACATCTCTTAGAATGGCTATTATCAAAAAAAAGACAAAGCCAGATGTGATAGCAAGCACCTGTAGTCCCAGCTACATAGGAGGAGGAGGGTGAGGCAGGGGGATTGCTTGAGTCCAGGAATTTGAGTCCACCCTGGACAACGTAGTGAGATCCCCATCTCTTAAAAAAAAAAAAAGTAAAATTTTAAATTTTAAAAAAGAAAAAAATAAATAACAAGTGTTTGCAAAGGTGTGGAGTAAGAGGAATCCTTATGCAACAGTGGTGGGAATGTAAATTAATACAGACATTTTGGGAAAAAATATAGAGGACGGTCCTCAAAAACTAAAATTAGAACCACCATATGATCCAACAATCTCACTTCTGGGGATATAGCCAAATGAATCGAAATTAGCATGTTAAAAGGATACCTGCAGTACATGTAGATTGCAGCATTGTTCACACTAGCTAAGAGAAGGGAGCAACATAGGTGTCCAGCATCAGTTAAATGGATATACATAACAGAATACTATTCAGCCTCAAAAGGGAGGGAAATCCTGTCATTTGCAACAACATGGATGAACCTGGAAGACATTGCGCTAAGTGAAATAAGCCAGGCACAGAAGAACAAATACCACATTTCTCACCTATAAGTGGACTCTAAAAAAGTTAGACTTCTTCAGGTGTGGTGGCTCACACCTGTAATCCTAGCACTTTGGGAGGCCGAAGCTGATGGATCACAAAGTCAGGAGTTTGAGACCAGCCTGGCCAATATGGTGAAACACTGTCTCTACTAAAAATACAAAAATTAGCCAGGCGTGGTGGTGCACCTGTAATCCCAGCTACTCAGGAAGCTGAGGCAGAAGAATCGCTTGAACCTGGGAGGTGGAGGTTGCAGTGAGCCGAGATCGCACTACTGCACTCCAGCTTGGGCGATAGAGGGAGACTCTGTCTCAAAAAAAAAAAAAAAAGAAGTTAGACTCATAGAAGTAGAGAATAGAATGGTGATTATCAGAGGTTACAGAAGAAGGGTGAACAGGAAAAGAAAGGGGAGAAGTTGACCAAAGGGTATAAAGTTTCAGTTAGACAGGAGGAATAAGCTTTAGTGATCTGTTGCACAGAATGATGAGTTAAATAATAATGTCTATTTCAAAATTGTTAAAAGGATAGATTTTAAATATTTCCACCAAAAAAATAAGTATGTGTGGTGATAAAATGTGTTAATTACTTTATCTGGTTTAATCATTTCACATTGTAAACATATCAAAACATCAATTCATTTGTACATCACAAATGTATTTACACATCACAAATTTGTATATCACAAATATATACAATTATTATTTGCCAACTGAATATCAAATTTTAAAAATATATCTTGTAATTCTGTAGGATAGAAGTCCAACACAGTTTTACTGGGCTTTAGGGGGCTCTGGGGGAAAAATTCATTGCTTCCTGGGCCCTTCCTCCGTCTTCGAAACCAGTAGCGGTGGTGGAGTCCTTCTCACATTGCATTTCTCTGACCTCTGCCTTCATCACAACGCTCTTTTCTGTCCCCCTCTTTCATTTGTGTTGTTGTCTTGGTGCTTGTAAAACTGTTTAATTTATTTCTACTGACTTACATTTGATGTTTATTGTATATAAAAGTGACACTTTTTCATCGCAAAATTTTTAGACAGTAGAGAAGTATAAAGAATAAATTAACCTTTCAGCTATAATCTCACTTCATTTTAGTACACATTGTTTTTTCTCCAGACATGTAATTTCTATATGTATGTTTATATGTGTGTGTTTATATATATATGCTTATTTTCACTCATATTTTACATACTAAATTATAGCCTGATTTTTAAAAATTAAACAATATGGTTAACATTAGTAGACTTAGGTCTACATTTTAAATATCTGTGTAAAGTCTTACTGTCTAGGTATACAATAATCAATCTCTTATGAATGGACATTAAGGTCATTAACGTTTTTATATCTTGTTGGATTTGATTTGCTAACTTTTGTTGAGGATTTTTAAGTTTATTTTCATGAGAGATATTGGTGTGTAGTTAGATTTTTTTTTCCTTCTAGTGTCTTTGTCTGGCTTTGGTATTAATGTAATACTGGCCATATAGACTGAGTTAGGAAGTATTCCCTCTGCTTCTGTCTGATATGCTGAAAGCAATTATAGACAATTGGTACAACTTATTTCTTAAATTTAGGTAGAATTCTCTGGTGAACCTATCAGGGTATGGTGCTTCCTGCTTTGGAATGTTACTAATTATTGATTCCATTTCTTTTATAAATATAGACCTATTCAAATTGTCTATTTCTTCTTATGTGAGTTTTGGCAGATTGTGTCTTTCAAGGAATTGGTCCATTTCATCTCGGTTATCAAAATGGTGGATATAAAGTTGTTCATAGTATTTTTTTTTTTTACTATCCTTTTGATGTCCATGGTATTTGTAGTGGTGTGACTGCTTTCATTTCTAATATTGGTAATAATTTGTGTCCTCTCTTCCTTTTTGTTAGCCTGGCTAGAAGTTTATTGATTTTATCAGTCTTTTTATTTTATTTTTTTCGAGATGGGGGGTCTTGCTATGTTGCCTAGGCTGGACTTAAATTCCTGGACTCACACAATCCTTCCATCTCGGTCTCCTGAGTAGCTGGGACTACATGCATGCACCACAGTGCTTGGTTTTTGTTGATCATTTTAAAGAATCAGCTTTTGATTTCATTGATTTTCTCTATTAATTTCCTATTTTCAATTTCATTGATTTCTTCCACATTAATTTTTATTAATGAAAAATTAATCTGCATTAATTTTTATTATTTGTTTTCTTCTGCTTACTTTGGATTTAATTTGCCCTTTTTCTAGTTTCCTAGGGAAGAGGTATAGATGATTCATTTTTTGGTTCCCACAACTTATCAAAACATGTTTATTTTTTATTTTTACTTGGTTCAAAATATTCTTTAAATTTCTCTTGTGATTTTTTTCCTTTGACCCATCCCTCTTCCACTTTTAATTACATTGGGTTGAACTAAATAATCCAGGATAATTTTCTTATTTTAACGTAGGCTGATTAGCAACCTTAATTTCATTTTCAACCTTAATTTCCCTTTGTCATGTAATCTAACATATTCATAGGTTCTGGAGATTAGGATGTAGACTTAACATAGAGTGGATGAGGAGGCACTATTCTCCTACCGCAATGGCTCTTTTAAGAGTTAGTAAGGCACTTTGATCAACAAGATTCACACTAATATGGAAAAGAAGCTTTTGTTAAAAATGAATTGTTAATCAGTTAAATTATAAATCATGACTGAGGGCAATATTAACATTTGTTGCAGCTGGTTCTTCCCAACAGGTATGTCAGTGGCCCACATGTTGAATGCCCAGTGCTCTCTCTCAGGCTGACTCCTGCCCTGGATAGATGAAAAGATCCAAGACTTACCAAAATTCACCTGTTCTGAGTCCCATTCCTTTAGGACATGTAGTTATATTATCATATCATTCACTGAGAACTCAGCCTCTAGGCCAGGCACAGTGGCTCACACCTGTAATCCCAGCAGTCTGGGAGGCCAAGGCAGACAGATCACCTGAAGTCAGGAGTTTGAGACCAGACTGGCTCACATGGGGAAACCCCATCTCTACTACAAATACAAAAATTAGCTGGGGGTGGTGGCACACGCCTATAGTCCCAGCTACTCGGGAGGCTGAGGCAGGAGAATCGCTTGAGCCCGGGAAGCAAAGATTTACTTCATCAAAAAAAAAGAACTCAGTCTAGATCTCTGGTCACTGTATAGCTAAATGACCCTTAGGAAGTTATTCAATCTAAGATTTCAGTAAAATGGTCTGTTGTGGAGATTAAATATGAACAAAAGTAAAACTCTTAACAAAATGTGTGACACTTAGTGAGCACTCCATAAATTTTCATTAGTCATAGGAGTAATAGTCGGAGTGGTGATGTTGTAATAGTTAAAATGTTAACACTTATGTATTGTTATATAATATCTCGGTGACTCCTGAGGAAACACAATCGCTTTTTGCACGGTGTTCAGTCCACTCAGTAGGCCCCAGGGGAGGTTGGGCACATCTCTCTAAAGCACGGCAGCTGGAGAGTGTTGACGTAAAGTAAACAGAACAATTTTGTTAAAATCTGTTTTCAATATGGTGCTTGGCATTCACTGAAATAAAAATATCTGCAGCTTAGAGAACAAAGATGTAAAAATCACTGTTCTTTCTGAAAGAAATGACCCCCTAATAATGGAAGAGTGGCAGGTATGGGGGGAAGTGTCTGGCAAGACTGCTCCCCAAAATCTGACCATAGAGGCAATTGCCTACTCTGTTCCACGTGGTGTCAGGCTGGCCTTATGAAGAGAGACAGATTTAATGTCTGCGTCAGAGGAGGAATATTGGTGCTTCCAGCCTAGCAGAGAGAGGTTTTGCTGGCTTCCACCTCAACAAAAGCACTACAAAAAGCCCTAAGAGTCATAACGTAAATGTTGGTTATTCTTTGCCTTCATGAGGAAAAATAGAATCATCTGGAAATGGAAGAAAGAAATGTTTTACATTTGAAATGTTTCCAAACTGGTGTTCTTTATTTCATTTTAGGGAACAACTGTGGCTTTTCCATCTTCATTTGATAATTACTTCCTTTGCAAACATCAAACGAATTTTTTCATATGTGGAAGATGGTGCATGAATGATAGCACCCAAAATAATCCTTGCTGTTCTCACATAGCATATGCTCTTTTGATATTTTTAGCATATTGTAGTTGACAAATGAATACTAATCACTGATTTCTCTTCACTGTTTTTCCCTTTCAGGCCCTTGAGGGAAAGCTACTTGATCAAACATCCGATAGTCACAAATTTGAAATCGTGCTTCAGAATCCCAGCACATAGTAAAAGACAACACTGATAATTATACCTGTCAAGAAGCTGTGAACACATGGTGTATAAATTCTTTACCAAGGCAACTCGACACCTTCTTTCTCTGGGCTTAAACCGCCACTGCTCACGTGGGCTTTACATACATTGACCTTCCATTCACAGCAGTGGGAATTCTCAGTGTGCAGAGGGAGAGGTTTTCTAGTCTGCAAACTGAAACAGTGTAAGAAGAATAAAGTCTGTGACTTTTAAATAAATCACCAGGGCCAAGATTAAGTGAATCTTCGGTCCATAGCTTTTCCAGATATTAGCAAACCCCTCATTAGGCTATAATTCAAACTGCATCAGTTCAAAGGGTGTTGCCACGTAACAGAAACCTACACATTGCCCCTTACCCTGACCTGCTCCACAATCCATAGTGCTGAGTTGTCTGAATTGGAATTCCAGTTAATTGCAAGTTCAACCTCTGTTTTCCTCTTGAAAATCACAAGGTATCATAGTATATTTATATTTTCTTCAGGTTCTAGAAGCAGTCGGCTTTTTATTTTGTTTCCACAAATTTTATTATGCTTTAATAGAATGGACCAATTTTAGCTCAGCTTTCAGTTTGTTAGAAGCAAGGGTAGGAACTCTAGCACTGTAGTTTTTGATCTAATTATTGCTTGTATCTATTATTATTAATTCCAACAGAATATAATGTATATTTATTCTACAAAATATATATTATCAGAGTGCATTCATTATAACTTAGGTTCTTTTCTTACCAAGTGTTAAGAATCTAGTAAGAGAATACTAGCAAAGGACCTAGCCCCGTGAACAGATTCTCATATGTTATATACATAACCCCACTCTCAATATTTTTTGTTGCATTTTATACTTTTTGATTGATAAACATTGAAGAAATCTAAACTCTACTGACACTGATGTGCTGTCATAGAAGCCTATTTTGTATTTTAAAACTTAACAAAACTAAATTATATGTGCATATATATTCAAATATTTATGTCACACAAAGTTTAGGTCAATTTCCCCAAATATAAACTAGATATTTTTGGCACTCTAACATAAACAAATATTATTTCTCTTATAATTGGGCAGATGGAAACCAGTGGTATCAATATTGTGAATGGCAGATGCTGCTTCCTCTAGAGAAAAAAAAATAAAACCACCTACTTTGTTAATATATTCCCATAGGTAAATAGACAGATACCATCTTTCAGAAAATATCATTCACTGGAAAATAATCTGTTAGAACTACTTTTACAGGTCATAATTTTTGGTTTATGGTAAATCTAGGCACCTAAGTCTGATCTTTATGAAATAAATAGGAAGCAATAATTATTTGGGCATTTGAATACTTTAAGCACAGAAATGTATCTGAGAAAAGGATAATTGCTTAGTTGAAGTATTCAAAATAGATCAGGAAACCAGAGGCAAATATTTGAATATTCCTTATTCTCAAATACAGAAATTGATTCTCCAAGATACAATACAATTGGACACTTCAGATAATCCCCCAAAATAGAAATGTATGAAGCTTAGTTTAGACTGTCTTCTTGCAAATAAAACAAAACCAATCAAAACTACCCAGCACATTTTATTATGCCCTGTTGGGTGATAGTATTGTCAATACCGGGTTCTCCCTACTCTTCACAATGCATCCCTCACCAGAGGAAAAACAGCAAGGAAACTAGGACGTTCGCTAATTTCAACAATGCCCGGCTGTGGTAACAGATTCCCATCCTTTAATACATATCATTTTTTACTAGAGACAACGGGGGTGGTGGGGTGGGGTCAGTGAGGACCCTGAATGTTATGTAAAATAGATTTACAAAATAGACAAGCATGATAAAAGGGAATGAATGGAGACGATGTATTATTCAGTTTGAAAGAGATAGTTCACATTTTTATAAGAAAAATTTAATAAAACATATATTTTAGTTATCATTTAACAAAGATATATTAAAGCTATTCAGGCAATGCCACAGGATTCTCATGAAGGGAAATCATTGAACCCTTGCCATGAGAAAATGGTCATTTCAACACATTTCAATACATTGTATAAATTTGGAGCTTAAGGTGAGTGAGTATGTTTTCACTTAGTCATAAGTGTTTGTTCAATATTAAAGTTATCATATGGTTTCACATCAATACAAATATTGTCACAGTGTTATAGAAACAACTATCAAGTGGTAAGATAGCTTACATTTGTGTTTTCTAGAAGCCGTTGTATTTATGCTTCATTTGCTTAATGCTAAGTGTTGATAAAGGTATGCCAGATTGTTTGTCAAAGTAAAGAGGCAATCCATCACACCTAGGACATCTAAGGACGGATTATACTTCAGAGTGGTCTCATATACAAATGACCATTTTCCTTCAGTAAAATCTTGTTGGTTGAAATGTAAGCCTTTTCCTAAAGCTTTAATCAGAAGTTGCGATCACTAAGACTTAAGCCACTTGTGGTTCTCCTAAGTTTCACTGAAACCAGAAGAAGAGGGAAGAAATTACCACAACTTGTATTATACTAATTATCTTCATTATTAATGATCATATTAGAGCCACTGACATGTCCCAGATTATATTAAACTAAAAACCTGCATTGCTCTGACATGAAGCTCAATTCAATGTAATAAACAAATTAGGTATTAAAAGTCAAAATTTAAAAAAACTGCTACGATATCACCAGAAATCCTGGTGAAATTTAATTTTTTCCCTTTTTTAGGTCAGTGGTCAGTGGGATAGATTTTTCTAAACTTTTTCCTGCTATGATTTTGAAGACAAATACATGGAGTATAGTTCAGTAAAAGAGAGCTTTCAAGCCTTTTCACTGGAGCATTTGCATTTTGATTCTGTTGTCATTTGAAACAGAACATCTGCAGGGAGATAATGAGCTTAAGTTACAATTGACTTTGGAAAGAATAACAGACTTGTGTTTCCTCAATCATGTAGTCAATAGGGAATTCTCCAGTTATGTGAACAATCACAATCTTTTAAGACAATACTTAGATCTAAATGCAAAATCTAGCATGCACAGGCTTTTTAAGGATTTTAGGCTGTCTCCAAAGAACTTGGCTCAAGATGGATTACACAATTTACAAACGCAGTTTTCAACTGTGACATCAAACTGATCTTATCTCATTTCCTGTTACTCAACTGTGCCTGTAGGATTCCAAGAGGTGGAATATTTTGTCTACATTATTTTAAACATCTATAGATATGTGTGGATGTGTGAATAATGCCAGAATTTCTCATCTTTTAGCTAGTTTGTTTTTATCATACAGACACAGCCTGTTCATAAGACCAGCTTTAGACAACATAGAACTCAATGCTCTGAAGATTCAGGGAGGCCAACACGGAAAGGATCTTCCAAAATACGGGGTGATCTGACCCATCTCATCCCTCTCTAGCTGGAAACCTCTATAGAGAAAGGGCTGTGACTGCCTTGACCTCTGTCTGGCACAACGTAGGTACTCAGTATTTGTTGGATGAATAAATGACTGAATCAATGAATAGACAAAAAATGGATTTTACCTTCTGAAAATCTCACAGATTTTACCAGCTTATATTATACTGATTGTCACTATGATTTCTAAATTTCATGGTTGGAACTATAATTGAGTCTTTATAAAAACTTTTTAGATGTGTGAATTTGGAATTTCATTCATTAAAGACTTCAAAGATTTGAGGACATTTGAACAGTGGATAAGGAACAATGTTTGGGGATACAGAGTTTTTACGCTGAGTTGAACCCAACCTTTCTAGTTCTTTATACAAGCTTTCTGAATTATCCGGCAGGAATGATTCAAACATAAAGCCCCATTTTTAAATTTTATAAAAGATGTCATTTTTATATAAAAAAATCATTATGCATATTATCCCTTTGATATTTATTAACAACTGTTCTCTAAGAAATTCATAATAATTGGAGACACCATCCCTAAATCTCTTCCTACTTTCAAAAGATCACTTATCCTTTCATATTTGATTCCTAGAATATACTAAGCTGAAGTTTAATCATACACTTATTCAGAAGTTTCCATGTGTTTATTCATTTAACAAATATGTATTGTGTACCTAGTGCATGCTAGGTTCTGGAAATGCAACAGCAAACAAGACAGACACAATCCCTTGTGGAGTTTACTGTGAGAAACTCTCCCACATTTACCCTAGCAATAACTAGAGAGTTTACTGCCCACTGGGTCCTCTTCACACCTGATAGAGAAAATAAAATTCCTCACCCCATGGAAATCATGAAATACTCCCTGCACGGATTTATGTGAGCTTGCTTTTATAAAAACACTGCTCAAAAATGCTGCTTAGTTTATCTATAAACCACAGTTATACCCCAGTGAGGTAGGTAAGTAATTTATTCATAACTAACATTTATGCAGCTCTATTTTCTAGCTACTGTGCTGAGTGCTTTTATGGACTATCTCATTAAATCCCTTCAACAACTCTATTCAGTAGGTTCCATTTTATAGATAAAAAAACTGAAGCACAGATATATTATGTGACTTGTCCAAGGCCACAAAGCTGGCAGGTGGAACCGGGATTTGAACCCACGCAGTCTGACACAAGAGCTCATGTGTCTAATCATTATCTGTGGTTTGGGGGGACACCATTACACTGAAATGAATGAGTCACTAAGTTAGTCACTGTATATAAAATACTTGGAAATTGTAAAGTAGTATACAAAAGATATTAACGAAGTATTATTCATGGTAAACAAATCACATCAGTAGCAGATACAGGGTGAGAACTCAATATTAGGTTATAGTTTACTCTTAAGAAAAATATGTGAAGCCAGGAACATGGTTAAAGGTATAGATCAGAAAATTTCTGACATGTGATAAATATTTCAGTGACTTTTCAGATTTATTTCTTGTTAGCCACTGTGTCTCTTTGGTGCTACAAAAACTGAAAGAAACAAAATCCCTGATATAAGGGCTTATAATAAATACACAGTCTGGAGATGAACTAAGGATATTTTACATTTATGGGGAAGGATTGGACAATAGTATCATTTTCTCACCACTTGCATGTACATCATGTCTTTCCAATTGTTTTCATTATTTTTCTGAAAAAGCTGCAAAATTGTGCAGTGGTTCAATCTGACCAAAGTGGTATTATGCTGCTGGGAAGTAAAAGTATTAGACACCAAACTGGAAGTATTGTTTTCATTATCAAATGACTTTAAGTTCTTTTAAATCATGGACTTAAAAGAATTTTTATATACTGAAGACACCTGAATATTGGGATGCTAAATTTTCTTGGGTTTCTCCATTCCTGACCACACAGTGGTGTCATTCTATTGAGGGCTTAGATTCTGTAAAGGAAAAGGCAATTTTTTTTTTTTTTTTTTTACTTTTTTGCTTTCTAGTCTCAAACTCAATATAGAACACTTCTGTGACCAAATGTAAAGGTTTCCCCACCCACCCCCGCCCCAACGATTTTCCAAGCAGGTACCAACTGGATATCCTATAATTCAATTCAATTCTGAAACTATTTACTTGAAGATGGTGAAGATTCCACAGATTAAGGGCTCAGTCTCACAACACTTAGCTTACTTAAGATGCCAATTGCAAGTAGTAGGTTGTCACCTGTCTTTTGACTGGCTGGAGACTGAGGTTCCCACAAGTCCTTCCTTGGGTTCAGCTGGGACAGCTCACAAAACTGAGGAAAACACCTACTTAGTTTACTGGTTTATTATAAAAGATATCATAAAGGGAATTTTTACTCCATTCAAATTATATGGTCATATTACCAGGAACCTATATTCAGGAATGCTTATTAGTGTCCTTTCCATCCTTTAATGAACCTCCTTGAAGACACAAGATTCTAGGATTTTGCTTGCTTGTGAAGTTTTCACAAACTGCATCAGAATTAAGCAATTAACTGTGGAAATGACTTAAGATAGGCATAAGGACACAATCCACAAGGAAATTTGGTTATTTCTGTAGTCTACAATAATTTAATATATTAACCATAGTTATGAGTGATAGTTTATACCCAGACATGTCAGAATTTTAGGAGTGCCATACAATTTTGGAACATATATTAATAACATATTTATGAAATACAACTCAAAGAAGGTTAAACATCATTCTTATTTGATAAGGCTTCCCATGTAATTTAACACATCAAATAATTCTTTCTCTCGCCTTTGGATTCTGCAGGGACCTTCTAGCGTCCTAACTTTAGGGGTCAAAAAAAAGAAGAGGGGGGAGGGGGGAGGGATTGCATTGGGGAGTTATACCTGATATAAATGATGAATTGATGGGTGCTGACGAGTTGATGGGTGCA
>NW_012114364.1:4281411-4291544 GCF_000951035.1 Colobus angolensis palliatus | reverse complement strand
GAGGTGGGCAGATCACCTGAGGTAGGAAGTTCAAGACCAGACTGACCAACATGGAGAAACCCCTTCTCTACTAAAAATACAAAATTAGCCGGGTGTGGTGGCACATGCCTGTAATCCCAGTTACTCGTGAGGCTGAGGCAGGAGAATCGCTTGAACCCAGGAGGCAGAAGTTGTAGTGAGCTGAGATCATGCCGTTGCACTCCAGCCTGGGCGGCAAGAACAAAATTCCATCTCAAAAAAAATAAAAGAAAAAAAAAAAAGAAAAGAAAAGGTACCTTTGGGAAGAAGCATTAAAAAATTTTTTTTTTCTGCTGGCAGTATTTAGGAGGAAGAACTCTATTTATTACTTGAGTAGAGTAACATGCTTTACTAAAATAAGCTTCCATTCTAAAGATTGTGTTCTTTTTTGTTTGTTTGTTTTGTTTTGTTTGTTGTTGTTGTTGTTGTTTCTGACAGAGACTTGCTCTGCTGCCCAGGCTGGAGTGTGGTGGCGTGATCTCGGCTCACTGCAACCTCCGCCTCCTGTGTTTGAGTGATTCTCCTGCCTCAGCCTCCTGAGTAGTTGGGAATACAGGAGTACACCACCACACCCAGCTAATTTTTGTAATTTTAGTAGAGGCGGGGTTTCACCATATTGGTCAGGCTGGTCTCAAACTCCTGACCTCAGGTGATCCATCCGCTGTGGCCTCCCAAAGTGCTGGGATTACAGGCATAAGCCACCACGCCCGGCCCATGATTGTTCTTAAAATAAGAAACACCACATAATATTCAGTGTGCTTGATTTTGAAGGGCTCTTTATTTGGTTATATTTTAGGCATATGAAGCTATTTCATAATCACAAAGGGGGTAATTTAATGAGATTTAGAATTGATAGTCTTCTGTTGACATATATTTATAGTTATTTATACACATATTTATGTGTTCCTAAAAGAAAATGTTCAAAGTTTTTGATTCAAATGTAACATGTCCAGAATTGAAATCATTGTGTGTGTTTCCAACTCGAACCCTCTTCTCTTCCCATAAACCCCATATTGGGAAATGGCACCACCATGGGCATAGTTGCTCAAGTTAGAAGGATGGGGGTATTTTGGCTCATCCCCTTCACTCTTCACATCTAATTAATTCACTCTTCTGAGTAACATTTACTAAATGCCAGGCCTTCTGCTAGTCTTTCGTGAAGCTTGGAGTTAGAGTGAGAGATCAATATTACTCAAATGATCTTGCCAGTGAATGTACAAGTTACAGGTGGAGATAAGTGCTCTGCAGAAGGGAGTATGGCTCTGTGAGAGGAACAGAGGACCAGTTCTGACCTAGGAATCAAGGAAGACTTCCCTGAGGACGTGACCCTTGTTTGGACTTTATTCTGTTTATGCTAAGGATTTTAATAAGGAGCAGGTGATGGACATGACCCAGTGTACATTTTTAGAGGAATATCATGAGTCCTATCACTTCATCTCCTAAATATTTCTGACATCTGTTCGCTTTCCTCCATCCTCACGACCTTCACTGGTGTGGGCCTCCATCAGCTCACTGTGGGGGAAGTTTCCCTCATAGGGCACTGATAACACATCTCATTAAAACTATACCACATATACCTCCCCAACATAATATGTTCATGTATGTATTTGACAATAATATATATGTATTACTATCCTATTTATTATATACATTAAAAGCATTCACAACAAATTAAAAATTCAAAAAAAAAAAAAAGACTTAATTATGAAGACGAAATTTGATTTTAGGAAACCTGTCAAATATGTGTTTTAAAACACTTAACCAAAATAGAATCACAGGTCACTGTAAAATAATGATCATTCATGTAGCTGAAATAATAACTTAAAGATTTTCGAAAAAGCAAAAACTTCTATATTTTGAAAGAAGACCCGGTTTTCCAAACAATCAAAATACCTGAGAGATACAGCATGAGATGGAATATGTCTCTCTCTCTTATCATTGTTTCTTATTTTTTGCTTTTTACTCAAAAGGTGAACAAAAACATTTTACTGACATGTTAACACTACATTAAATTTTTGTTCAAAACAGAAAACCAAATTTTACTTTTGGATTAGTATATTAGCAACACTAAAGCTAATTGTAATAAAACCTTCTAAATCTATCAGATCTGTCATCTTTTAGCCACACAAGATTTTCATACATCCTTTTTTGTTTCACATTTTCTTGCTCTTCCAAACTCTATATTCATTTAGTTTTACCTATTTTGTATTCAGTTTGAAAGTTTTAAGAAACTTCTACACTAGACAAAATTATTTTTATGTCAACACACATTTTTATGCCTTTACAACTTTCCTCACCAAAAGCATATCTTGCTTTTGTTTATATATTCTGTATAAATAACTTTTTTTTTCATATCTAGTAGTTTTAATTACATACATTAACTACAATTTTAACTCTCAGTAACCTAATTTCTAGTGAAAATATTAGGAAGAGAGGGGCAGTTCCAACATGACCGAATAGGAACAGCTCCAGTCTACAGCTCCCAGCGTGAGTAACACAGAAGATGGGTGATTTCTGCATTTCCAACTGAGGTACCAGGTTCATCTCACTGGGACCTGTCGGAGAGTGGGTGCAAGACAGTGGGTGCAGCCCACCGCGTGTGAGTCAAAGCAGGGCGAGGCATCACCTCACCAGGGAAGCCTAAGGGATCAGGGAATTCCTTTTCCTAGCCAAGGGAAGCTGTGCCAGAGGGCACCTGGAAAATCAGGTCACTCCCACCCTAATACTGTGCTTTTCCAACAGTCTTAGCAAACGGCACACCAGGAGATTATATCCCGTGCCTGGCTTGGAGGGTCCCACGCCCACAGAGCCTCACTCACTGCTAGCACAACAGTCTTGAGAATCGCAAGGTGGCAGCGAGGCTGGGGGAGGGACATCCACCATTGCTGAGGCTTGAGTAGTTGAACAAAATGGCCGGGAAGCTGGAACTGGGTGGAACTCACCACAGCTCAAGGAGGCCTGCCTGCTTCTGTAGACTGCACCTCTGTGGGGGAGGGCATAGCTGAACAAAAGGCAGCAGAAACTTCTGCAGACTTAAATGTCCCTGTCTGACAGCTTTGAAGAGAGTAGTGGTTCTCCCAGCACGGAATTTGAGATCTGAGAATGGACACACTGCCTCCTCAAGTGGGTCCCTGACCCCCAAGTAGCCTAACTGGGAGGTACCCCCTAGTAGGGGCAGACTGACACCTCACATGGCAGGGTACCCCTCTGGAGACAAAGCTTCCAGAGGAACGATCAGGCAGCAACATTTGCTGTTCAGCAATATTCGCTGTTCTGCAGCCTCCGCTGCTGATACCCAGGCAAACAGGGTCTGGAGTCGACCTCCAGCAAAGTCCAACAGACCTGCAGCTGAGGGTCTTGACTGTCAGAAGGAAAACTAACAAACAGAAAGGACATCCACACCAAAACCCCATCTGTACGTCACCATCATCAAAGACCAAAGGCAGATAAAACCACAAAGATGGTGAAAAAACAGAGCAGAAAGGGTGAAAATTCTAAAAATCAGAGTGCCTCTCCCCCTCCAAAGGAACACAGCTCCTCACCAGCAATGGAACAAAGCTGGATGGAGAATGACTTTGATGGGTTGAGAGAAGAAGGCTTCAGATGATCAAACATCTCTGAGCTAAAGGAGGAAGTTTGAACCCATCGCGAAGAAGCTAAAAACCTTGAAAAAAGATTAGATGAATGGCTAACTAGAATAACCAGTGTAGAGAAGTCCTTAAATGACCTGATGCAACTGAAAACCATGGCACGAGAACTATGTGATGAATGCACAGGCTTCAGTAGCCAATTCAATTAACTGGAAGAAAAGCTACCAGTGATTGAAGATCAAATGAATGAAATGAAGTGAGAAGAGAAGTTTAGAGAAAAAGAGTAAAAAGAAACGAAAATATTAGGAAGAAATTTTGAACTGATTTATATCAGTATTTATAGATAAAAACAAGCTTATAATTTTTAGAAAGATATTTTCCTAAATTATTGTTAACAGATCTAAATATATTTAGCTTTTCTATACCATATAAAAGTAATATATCAAGGTATATGGACTTAAACTTATGCCTGATAACTAATATTTCAGGATTTTACCTTGTTTAAAAATGACTCATTTTATGACTATTAATTTAACAAAAGTCGACTTTAAAATTTCAAATTACTGAAAATAGTTTTGAAACTATGGCATAAATACCCTACCTAATTTCTTTCCCAGTCACCCTGGGTTCCAAATAGCCACGTGGCACCCAAGAGTACTATGAAAAGCAGGGCCTGAGTCCTGTATTTATATACCAGGTATTGAAGTCAGGGTAAAAGACACAGCCAGGAAGAAAATGCTTGGAGGATGGAACCCCTCGCAGAATAGCCAGGAGGCAAAACTGAGACAAGGAAGAAGGGTCCATATTGGGCCTGCCTCTGTCTTGTAGCTGCTGGTCTAGGTACTGAGAACATGTTGCCATGCCTCACCATGGCCACCTACCCAGATTCTCAAATCCAGAGGTTCAACCAAAAACATAAACTTGCAGTCAAATCAAGCAAGTACTGAATTATATTTAACTGATAATTTTGAAGCCATTCCTATTTTACCAACAATTTTTAAAACTAGTTTTTTTTTTCCTAAATATTACCACATACACATAATGTATATGGACATACAAACACAGACAGAAGCAGATCTTACAGATCTTGTAAAGGATTCTCATTTGCCAGACTCTAAGTGGATTTCCCCCCTTCAGCCTATCAATCTTCCAATTACCTGTTTCATTGTTCTAAGCAATTGTTAAGTAGGCAACAAATTGGTATGTCTAAAGGCACAATTCTTATGTGAAACAAGATTTGTATTTCAAAAGCACAGAGCTAAAACTTTACGCCTACATATTGTATCATTTGCTCAAACCAAGGAAAAACTGGTGTAAGTAAAAGTTCAGTTAAGTCAAGATGTGAGAAAAGCACCTTAAACAAAGGTATGACTTGTCATACCTAAAACAATGTTTAAGGGTTTCTAATGTACATAGACAGAGCTCTTACAAATGGAGATTTCCTTTATAGATGTAAATTGTTTTTACAAATGTCTTTCAAGACAGCCGGTTAAGTGCCAGGTAGGTGTATTTTAGGTTGATAGATGGTCTTTTTAATTTAGCTATTCTTTCTTAGCTAAAATTACTGAGTTCAGGGTGGAGTACATTAAGGAATAGGACAAAGAAAGCATTCTCTATACCTGAACTCAGTATAGATAGATCTGAAAAAGAAGCAAACCTACTTTACTGAGTATCTTCCTTTTGTAAAGACTTTATCTAGGATAGCTTTCTTTTCACCTTTGGGATGGAATAGTAACTGCATTAGTCAGGGTTCTCCAGAGGGACAGAACTAATAGAATACGTGTGTGTGTGCGTGTGTGTGTGTGTCTGTGTGTATGAGTGTGTATGAAAGTTTATTAAGTATTAATTCACATGATTACAAGGTCCCATAATAGGCTGCCTGCAAGCTGAGGAGCAAGGAAAGTCAGTTTGAGTCCCCAAAACTGAAGAACTTGTAGTCCAATGTTCAAAGGCAGGAAGGGTCCAGCATGGGAGAAAGATGTATGCTGGGAGGCTAGGCCAGTCTAGTCTTTTCACTTTTTTTTGTTTGTTTGTTTGTTGTTTTTTGTTTCTGCCTGCATTATATTCTAGCCATTCTGGCAGCTGATTAGATGGTGCCCACCCAGATTAAGGGTGGGTCTGTCTTTCCCAGATCACTAACTCTAATGTTAATTTTCTTTGGCTACACCCTCACAGACATACCCAGGATCAATCTAATCAAGTATTAACCATCTCAGTGTTAACCATCACAGTAACTAAGCCAAAATGTTAGCAGTTTCCATTTTTCTTATCAATTAGTTGCTTGAGCTTTTTATTTACTTTTTATAAACGTCTTTTTTTGTTTTTGTTTTGTTTTGTTTTGTTTTGTTTTTTTAAAAAACATCCTCCATGGATGAGACTAATTAGGGGGTCCTCACTTTCAAATGCGCTTCTTAAAGTGCAATGTTGTTCACTTGGAATGTTCCACTCTAATTTTAAACTATCTTTAGTAAGATTTTGCCGTTTCTATAACCATTTGCTGCTTCTGGGGCCTAACACTTTTTACGTGTAAATGTAGGCATAGCTAGAAGGTCGACTACTCAGATCTTAAGAAATTAAGGATCCCATTTTTACTCTGAATCTTGGCTTTGACTCAGATCTCCTTGATCAATTTAACCAATAATTTTTCCATACCCAAATGCCCAGGAAAGTAAACAGAAATCTCTAAATTTATGAAAGCTGAAGTTTGCATCCCCTGTAGTATAACCATTTAATCCTAGTTTCTCTCTGACCCAGTCAGACACCTAAGGCCTCTAACTAGATCCAATTCAGTTAATTAAAAGAGCTAATCTGATTCTGGGCCCAGCCCAATTTATGTTGCAACTTCCAACCCAGTTTGGATCAGAAATTTACTCAAACACAGAAAGCCTCAAAACATAAATCTGTGGGGCTTCAGAATTCAAGGGAGAACTAACCAATAATCCCTAGTTTCTACAAGAAAACAATGGACACAATGGGCCCAGCAGGTACCTTGCTTGGTCACTCAGTGCTCCTGGGGGTCACTGGAAGCTTGTCTTTGGATCCCACTTCTGACACCATCTGTAAAAACAAAGAAACCTTAGACAAATCAAATTTGATAGAGTTTAATCGAACAAAGAATACTTCAGGAATTGAGCAGACTCCCAAGCAAGAGTAGGCTTAGAGAGACTGCAGCACAACTGTGTGACAGAAGAAGATTTAGGGGCAGAACAAGGAAAATGACATACAGAAAATGGAAGTGAGGTGCAGGAACAGCCAGATTGTATACAGCTCAGCATTTACCCTATTTGAACATGGTTTTAATAGATGGAATTTGATGACTGCCGTAAGAGTAGGTTGCAGCGTGTTTACATGTCGATTTAGGTTAGGTTACAGTTCACTGTGTATGCAGAAATCTTTAGGCTGAATTTTAAATATATAAGGAGGCAGCTTTAGGCTTAACAACTTAACAACTAGCACAGCTCTGTGGTACAAGATATCTACCATGACTACATCAGATTATGACCCACCAATTTCAAAGTATTTGCTTAGAATGTAGTGTGTGTGTGTGTGTGTATGATGAGGGGATGAGGGACTAGGCAAAGTTCAGTGATTGATAGGCTAACATGATAACTAACATTAGGGAGTAGTATGGTTTGAAATGTGTATTTCCCTACTAAATGGCACTGCTTTTCTAGCCTTATTACTCCTGCAGTCCAAATTGACCACTACCTATTCCTGTAAACTGTCCCAAACTCTCTTTCTTCTTAAATTTTGATTATTCCTGAAATGGTTCTTTCATTCCTCAGAAAAAAATCCCCAACATAAAAGGCCCATTTCAAATAGCTTCTCTTCTAAGGAGATTTTTCTAATTTTTTTCAAACCTGATATTATCTATTCCATCATCAAACTCCACTTGTGATATTTGTTATTTGTAACCCCTCTTTAGCATTTTTCTTAGCTTGTCTTGTAGTGGACCCATTTGTGTCTTTGTCAGTCATTTTAATTTCTTCCGTAGTAATTACCTACCAAGTGGGTGCTTAATATTACTTAAAAGGAACTTTCTTTCACCTATCAACTTTATAGAATGGCTGCTGAATTATTTTGGGTCTATCTCAGTTCTCTATAGCTCACTCACAAAGTTCATCTGGGTTGAGAACTCAACACCACACACTTTTTAAAAAGAAAAGAGCCTTAATTATTATTATTATTATTATTATTTACAAAGAGGAGATAAAGAATGTAAAGATAAAAGTGGTCATCCTTATCTCTTATTCCCTGGTTGTTCTGATCTTATTCTTATCCTCAGGATGAATGTAGAGGTTAATGTAAATACTCAATTCCCCCCACCAAATGACTTTACTATAGATACATGTTTGGTTGCTTATTCCGTGGGAGAATTCCATGGTGTAAAGTGAGTTTTAAATTAGCAAGGTGGGCACAATAATACTACTTCCATATGCCTGAGTCTGTATTAATGGTCCTGCCTATTGCCACTGCCCATCACAGCACAAGCCCCACTTACACTACATTAGTTCTCTTCTGTCCCTAAGCCATCATATCAGGGACAGGAGATTGTGAGACTAATTACTATTGTCTCAGCTACAGCCTATCAAGGATGATAAAAGGTGATCATCGAAATCAAAACATTTCTTCGGCTTTAGCCCACATTGCATTCATCTGTGTTGCTAACACAAAGTTTTATCTGAGTTTTAACCTTTATATACCATACATATTCAACAACTAGCTTAAACATTATATTAAGTTGTTCCTTCTCCCACCTCCCCCACACCAAGGATAGAAAACATAGTATCTTGAAGGAAAATTCTCATACATGAGAACTAATATCTAATTTTTTCATCCTTTAAGTTATAGTGATTACAATCACAAATTCAAGAACTATCCCACACAAACAACATAATTCCGAAGACTTTAATTGCTACCTGTTCCATAAATCTTTTCTTCCTGTGAGTTTTTGTTTATTAGCTGTATTTTTGTACATAATAGGGTTGTAAGAGTGAGAGGCTGACTGGCTACTACAGAGAAGAGGACCCATAGAAGCTCTAGACCTGGATTTTTGTAACACAACAATACAGTGTCTAGTTCTCAGATTTGCAGATCCAGCTTTTCTGATTTTTTTTCTGGGAAACCCAAAGAGACAGTCTCATTTAGCACTAGGTTTTTCAGAATAATTATTACTAGCACCCCGTTTTGCTCTCAGAAGTGTCCCAATATAGACAACACGTTATGTGGTCAACATATCTATAGGTAATCTAGCACTGGACAATCATTCATATTAGCCTGCCTCAGTTCACAAGATGCTTAGGATTCTTTTCTTTTTGCAGTTAACCAAAACACAACTCACTTGAGCTTAAGAACGAAAAAAAAAAAGAAGAGAGAATCAATTACTTCCAAAGCAGGACAGATCCAGGTCTCAGTTTCTCAGTGTTGACAGAATTCTCACCTCTTCCTACCCCTCTGTCTTCCTCGGTGCTGCTTGTCTCTACTCTTTTTGATTGTAGCTCTTGTTCTCCCCCACTGCAGTCATTTTCTCTCCTTTGGATGTTCCTCTCCTAGTCTCCATTCCATTCTTATAGTTCTTCGTCTAAAAGAAAAACCAGACTCTTTCCCTCAGTGCCTATATCTTACAGGTAGTCTCTGAATGACTTGGGTCTGGTGCTCACTTCTTAAGGAGATTATTACAGGAAATGGTAGCATGACTGGCCAGGTCTGGGATATATCCTTGTACCTCCTGGATGTCCACTTACTAGCTGTAGGAAAAGCAAGATGAGTAGGACACTAACACCTCTAATAGAAAACAAGTTAAGAAAAAAAACTAAAAAGGGACACAAATATCAAAATGGGATTCAATTATAGGGGAGATAACGCATCACTTGAGGAAATTAGAAAAATCTTGGAAGAGATGCCAATTGAAATAGATGCTAAAAGTTGAGTGAGATTTGACAGTACGAAAGGAGTCTGAAATCGCACTGAGATAGACGTTGACAAGAGGAAGATTGCTCTCCAAAATGTTGGCTTAAAATAAGAATCATGCCCCCACTGGCTGCTCTGAAAAGCCATCTTTGCATTGTTCCTCGTCCGCTTCCTTGCTCACCGCAGCCGCCTCCGCCGCGCGCCTCCTCCGCCGCCGCGGACTCCGGCAGCTTTATCGCCAGAGTCCCTGAACTCTCGCTTTCTTTTTAAATCCCCTGCATCGGATCACCGGCGTGCCCCACCATGTCAGACGCAGCCGTAGACACCAGCTCCGAAATCACCACCAAGGACTTAAAGGAGAAGAAGGAAGTTGTGGAAGAGGCAGAAAATGGAAGAGACGCCCCTGCTAACGGGAATGCTGAGAATGAGGAAAACGGGGAGCAGGAGGTTGACAATGAGGTAGACGAAGAAGAGGAAGAAGGTGGGGAGGAAGAGGAGGAGGAAGAAGAAGGTGATGGTGAGGAAGAGGATGGAGATGAAGATGAGGAAGCTGAGTCAGCTACGGGCAAGCGGGCAGCTGAAGATGATGAGGATGACGATGTTGATACCAAGAAG
>NW_012114364.1:4268583-4280971 GCF_000951035.1 Colobus angolensis palliatus | reverse complement strand
GAGAAAAAAAACCTTGTAAAAAAAGCAAAAACGACAACAGAAAAACAATCTTATTCCGAGCATTCCAGTAACTTTTTTGTGTATGTACTTAGCTGTACTATAAGTAGTTGGTTTGTATGAGATGGTTAAAAAGGCCAAAGATAAAAGGTTTCTTTTTTTTCCTTTTTTGTCTATGAAGTTGCTGTTTATTTTTTTTTGGCCTGTTTGATGTATGTGTGAAACAATGTTGTCCAACAATAAACAGGAATTTTATTTTGCTGAGTTGTTCTAAAAAAAAAAAAAAAAATAAGAATCATTTATTTTGTTATTCATCCTGAAAGTCACAAAATTAGGCTGAGATCAGCTGGGCTGTTCTGGGCTTGACTGGCTGGGCTTCCCCGTGTGATTGTAATCAATTGCCCATCAGCTGAGCAGCTCTGTTTCTGGGGTTGGCTGACTTCCAATTGAAGTGACTCAGCTTTCTTCCCCGTGGTCTATTACCCTTAGTAGGCTAGTTTGGGCTTGTTCTCATAATAGAGGAAAAAATCTCAAGAGAGACCAAAAGTCCACAAGACCTTCTGAGAGTTAGGCTCAGACTGGTAAAATGTCACTTCTATCACATTTTATTGGCTAAACCAAGTCACAAGTCCAGCCCAAAGTCAGCAATTGGGGGAAAAGTCTCTACCTCTTGATCATTGTGAAAGATATTTATACACAGAAGAACAGAAAATTGGGCCACTTTTGCAGTCTACAGCAGTGTTTTACTGAAATAAGATAATTAGAAAAGTATTTTAGGTAGACAAAGCTATACTTAACAGCTAACATTTATTGAGTTGTTGTATTTTTTTTTCTCTAATTTTATTTTTATCCTGACCTTTATCTTTTGTCAGAATACTTCTTTATTTTGTCTTACAGCCTAATGCTAAAGTGTCTGACCCATGACCAGGTGTTCTTCTCACAGGAAACTTGTTTATACTGGCAGATGCCCTTGTGACTCTCACACCTGTGAATAGTTTATTCCTACCAAGATAGCCACTCTGTAGGAGAGCCCTGACTGGAAAAAAAGTTAGGTTTGGGTGTTTTGGCCATGTGAGATGCAGAAGAGGCACCACAACAAAACACATGGTATATTAGTCTGTTTTCAAACTGCTAATAAAGACATACCCGAGACTGGGTAACTTATACAGGATAGATGTTTAATGGACTCACAGTTCCACGTTAATGGGAGCCCTCACAATCATGGTGGAAGGCAAGGAGGAACAAGTCACACCTTACATGGATGGCAGCAGGCAAAGAGAGAGCTTGTGCAGGGAAACTCCCCTTTTAAAAAACCATCAGATCTCGTAAGACTTATTCACTATCACGAGAACAGCACAGGAAAGATCAACCCCCAAGGTTCAATTACCTCCCACTGGGTCCCTCCCACAACATGTGGGAATTGTGGGAGCTATTAGTCAAGATGAAATTTGGGTAGGGACACAGCCAAACCATATCACATGGAATAATAGAAGCAGTTTTGTTACTTACATATACCCTAGAGAGAAGAGAGCAGCACACTTTTCAGGACCAATAGGAAGGAGAGAGTCCAGGACACACACACTCAACTGTCAAGTGGGGAGCAAGAGAGAGAGAGAGCAAGAGACTTGAGAGTCAAAGCCTTTATTGGGGTCCAGGTCATTTCCTAGGTGGATTTCTGGTGGGGAGTTATAACTAGTGGGTTTAAGAGCAAGTGGGCAAGAGTTCGATGCAGACCTGCAGTGACTGAGAAGTGGCCTCTGTGGCCTATCTATAAAGTATATGCTGCATGTGGGAGTGGGTGGAGCAAGTAAAGTAGGTTGAATGTAACTAACTCATAGGGAAGTAGTCACCAGCAGGCAGTTAATGAGACAGATATCTGAATGAAACACCTTGAAAAACTGGGAAGAGGTGGAGAACTGAAAACCCTGTCAAGGGTGACTAAGCTCTGCCTCTTGTGTGAGAAAGTCAAACCTACTGACTCATTGAATATGGAAAGTTAAACCATTTATATTCAAAATGGATGTTGAAGCCACATACAGTGAAAAAAATTCAGTATATTTGTACTTACTATGTGTCAAGTACTGTTCTAAGAACTTCACATATATTAACAGATTTTAATTATTGTGATATCCTTTATCTCAGAGAAACAGATTACCTGCATATGAAAGTCTAGGCAGGGTTTACTAATAGTAAAGGAAACCTAGCTGGGTACAAAGTTAGGAATGCCCTGCATCCTGGGCTGTTGCTTCTCATTAGAAGTTAAGCTACCCAGCATAGTCACTGCTTGGGTTCCCAGCTGCCTATGTAGAATGTGACAACTAATAGGATAGTTTTGACTTTTTTCTTTCAATCCAAATGCAATCTACTGAGGCAAATATGATATTATATGTTATAAGATCTCATGTTCACATATGAGAGTAATATGTTTTTATTGGGCCAGAATTATAGCTAAGATTCAAAGACAAAATAGAAATTAATCATATATTCCCATACTCTAAAGAAAGCCATTGTATTAGTCCATTCTCACTCTGCTAGGAAGAAATACTTGAGACTGGGTAATTGCCAAACGGAATAGGTTTAGTTGACTCATAATTACACATTGCTGGGGAGGCCTCAGGAAACTTACAATCATGGCAGAAGACAAAGGAGAAGCAGGCACCTTCTTCACAGGGCAGTAGGGCAGAATAAGTATGTGCAGGGGAAATGCCAGATGCTTATAAAACCATCAGATCTCACAAGAACTCACTCATTATCATGAGAACAGCATGGGAGAAAATACCCCCATGATCCAATTACCTCCACCTGGACCTGTCCTTGACAAGTAGAGATTATGGGGATTACAATTTGAGGTAAGATTTTGGTGGAGACACAGAGTCAAGCCATATCATCCCTATACTATCTAAAAATAATAGCATTGGGCCCATTCAATTCAAAGCTCCATCCCTCTTCCATGTATCAGATCAACAGAGAAATAAATGTGTAAGAAATGATGTTTTTGGGAGAGGTTTTTCTATCTCCACCTTCACTCTTGTCCAGCCCATGTCATGTGAAGGAGAGGAGCTTAAAGATAAACTATCAGAAAAGTTTAGTGGGGTTAAAACTGGATCACCCAGATTCATAAAGTAAATATTACTAGCTCTAAAGAGAGAGACTGGAATATAGTTAAAGTGGGGAAACTACAGTACATCACTCTCAGCATTAGCATTAGCATCTAGACAGAAAATCAACAAAGAAACATTGGATTTAAACTGAACTTTAGACCAAATGGACCTAACAGATGTTTATAGAACATTCTATCCAACAACTGAAGAATATACATTCTTTTCTTCGGCACATGGAACGTTCTCCAGGTTAGACCACATGTTAGGCTACAAAATCAGTCTCAACAAATTTTAAAAATTAAAATCATGTCAAGTAACTTCGCAGACTACAATGGAATAAAACCAGAAATTAATACTAAGAGGAACTCTGGAAAGTATACACATACATGAAAATTAAGCAACATACTTTTGAATGACAATTGGGTCAATAAAGAAATTAAGATAGAAATCCAAAAATTTCTTGAGACAAATAAAAATGGAAACACAACATACCAGAACCTGTGTGATACAGTAAAAGAGGTGCTAGGAGGAAAGTTTATAACAATAAATGCCTACATCAAAAAAGCAGAAAGATTACAAATTAACAATCTAACAATGCACCTCAAGGAGTTAGAAACAGAAGATATAACCAGGCGGGGCACAGTGGCTCACACCTGTAATCCTAGAACTTTGGGAGGCCAAGGTGGGTAGATCATGAGGTCAGGAGTTCAAGACCCAGCCTGGCCAACATACTGAAACCCTGTCTCTACTAAGAATACAAAAAATTAGCTGGGTGTGGTGGCAGGCCCCTGTAATCCCAGCTATTCAGGAGGCTGAGGCAGGAGAATCACATGAACCTGGGAGGCAGAGGTTGCAGTTAGCCAAGATTGCACCACTGCACTCCAGCCTGAGCAACAATGTGAGACTCTGTCTCAAGAAAAAAAAAAAAAAAGAAAAGAACTGACCAAACCCCAAATTATCAGAAGAAAGGAAGTAACACAGATCAGAACAGACATAAGTGAAATATAGGCTTAAAAAATGCAAAGGATCAGTGGAATGAAAAGTTAGTTCATTGAAAAGATTAACAAAACTGAAAAACTGCTAGTCAAACTAAATAAGAAAAGAAGAGAAAACACCCAAATAAGCAAATCAGAAATGGAAAAGGAGGCATTACAACAGATACCACAGATACATGAGAGGTCATCAGAGAGTATTATGAATAACTATATTCTGACAAACTAGAAAACATATGGGAAATGGATAAGTTTCTGGAAACATACAACCCACCAAGACTGAATCAGAAAGGAAAAGAAAACCCAAACAGATGAATAACAAGTACTGAGACTGAATCAGTAATAAAAAGTCTCCCAATAAAGAAATGCCCAGGTCCAGTTGGATTCACAGCTGAATTCTACCCAACCTACAAAGACAAACTAATATCAATTCTCTTGAAACTATTACAAAAAAATCGAAGAGAAGGAAATTCTCCCTAACTTGTTCTTTGAGGCCAACAATACCTGATCCCCAAATCAGACAAGAACACAACCAAAAAAAGAAAAAAGGAAACTACAGGCTACTATCCCTGATGAACATAAAGGCAAAAATTCTCAACAAAGTACTAGCAAACCAAACCCAACAGCACATCAAAAATATAATATATCACAATTAGTTGGGATTTATAACAGGATGGTATAAAATATGCAAATAAGTAAATGTGATGCATCATATGATTATCTCAATAGATGCAGAAAAAACGTTTTATAAAATTTAATGCTTCTTCATGATAAAAGTTCTCACCAGTTGTCACACCTGTTCTCAGCCTCCCAAAGTACTGTGATTCTACTTTTAGTTTTTAAATTTATTTAAAACTTCAGTTTTAAATTTATTTAAAAATTCTATTTTTAATTTTTAAATTTATTTAAAACTTCAGTTTTAAATTTCTTTAAGAATTAAAAGTAGAATCCCAGCACTTTGGGAGGCTGAGAAAGGTAGATTGTTTAAACCGAGAAGTTCAAGACCAGTTCAAGAAACCCCATTCCTAAAAAAGTACAAAAAAAAAAAATAGCTTGTTATGGCAGTGCATGCCTATAGTTCCAGCTACTCAGGAGGCTGAGGTGGGAGGATTGCTTGAGCTCAGAGAGATAGAGGTTGCAGTGAGTTGTGATCACATCACCACACTCCAGCCTGGTTGACAAAATTAGACCCTGTCAAAACAAAAACAAAAACCAACCAACCAACCAAAAACCTCTCACAAACTATACGTAGAAGGAACATACCTCAAATAATAAAGGTTATATAGAACATCTCATCCTACCAACTGGAGAAGCATTGAAATCCTTTTCTCTAAGAACTACTACAAGATAAGGGTATCCACTTTCACCACTCCTATTCAACAAAGTACTGGAAGGCCTAACCAGAACTATCAGGCAAGAGGAAGAAATAGAAGGCATCTAAATTGTAAAAAAGGAAGTCTAAATGTCCCTCTCCAATTTTATATCTAGGAAAACTTTTATAGACCCCACCAAAATGTCTTAGATTTAATAAATGAGTTCAATAATGTTGCAGGACACAAAAACAGTAGTGTTTCTATATACCAATAATGATCTAGCCAAGAAAGAAATCAAGAAGGCAATCCCATTTACAATAGCTACCAAAAATAAAAAAGTACCCAGAAATAAATTTAACCAAGGAGATGAAATATCTCTACAGGAAAAACTACAAAATACTGAAGAAAAAAAAATAAAGATGACACAAACAAATGGAAAAACATCCAATGCTCATAGATCAGAAGAATTAATATTGTTAAAATGACCATATTGCCAAAACAATCTACAGATTCAGTGCAATCCCTACCAAAATAACAAGGTCATTCTTCACAGAATTAGAAAACACAATTCTAAAATTCACTTGAAACCAAGAAAGAGCCTGAATAGTAAAGACAATCCTGGGTAAAAACAACAAAGCTGGAGGCATCGCACGTTACCTGACTTCAAAATATATTACAAGTCTAGAGTAACAAAAACAGTATGATACTACTGTAACAATAGACACATTGACCAATGGAACAGAACAGATAACCCAGAAATGAAGCCACATATTTACAGCCAATTGATCTTTGACAAAGATGACCAGAACTTATTTTTGGGTAAAGGCACCCTCTTCAATATATTCTGCTGGAAAAATTGGCAGAAGAATGAAAATTGACCCCGTCTCTTACCATATAAAAAATTCAACTTGGCCATGCACAGTAGCTCACACCTGTAATCCCAGCACTTTGGGAGGCTGAGATGGGTGGATCATGAGGTCAGGAGTTCGAGACCAGCCTGGCCAGCAGGCTGAAACCCTGTCTGTAGTGAGAATACAAAAAAATAGCCAGGCATGGTGGTGCGCACCTGTAGTCACAGCTACTCAGGAGGCTGAGGTGAGAGAATCACTTGAACCCAGGAGGCGTAGGCTGCAGTAAGCTGAGATTGCACCATTGCACTCCACCCTGGGTGAGAGAGCAAAACTTTGTCCAAAAAAAAAAAAAGTCGACTCAAAATGTTCTAATGATTTATGTGTAAGACCTGAAACTATAAAATACTAGAAGAAAATCTAGGAAGAACTCATAGACAAGGCAACAAAAGGAAAATAAATAAATGGGACTTAGTCAAACTAAAAAGATTCTGCACAGCAAAAGAAATAATCAACACAGTGAAGAGACACTCTGTTGAATGGAAGAAAAATTTGCAAATTGTTCATCTGATAGGGAATAATATCCAGAATATAAAAGGAACTCAAACAACTCACGACAAAAACAACAAACAATCCCATTAAAAAGTGGGCAAAGTACATGAATAGATATCTATCCAAAGAAGACATACATACAGCCAATGTGTACATAAAAAAATAATCAAGATGGCAATCCCATTTTCAATAGCTAGGAATAATTTACAAGATTAATCATCAGAGAATTGTACATCAGCATCACAATGAGATATAATCTTATACCAGTCAGAATGGCTTTATTCAAAAGACAAAAATAACAGATGTTGGCAAGGATGAGTAGAAAAGATAACTTTTACATGCTGTTGGTGAGAATATAAACTAGTAGAGCCACTATGGAAAACAGTATGGAAATTTCTTTAAAAACTAAAAGTAGAATAACTTTTTTTTTTTTGAGACAGAGTCTCACTCTGTTGCCCAGGCTGGACTGCAGTGACACAATCTCAACTCACTGCAACCTCCACCTCCTAAGTTCAAGTGATTTTCCCACCTCAGTCTCCTGTGTAGCTGGGATTACAGGCCTGCACCACAATGCCCAGCTATTTTTTTCTGTTGTTTTTGTTTTAGTAGAAACAGGGTTTCACCATGTTGGCCAGGCTGGTCTCCAACTCCTGAACTCAAATGATCCACCCTCCTCGGCCTCCAAAAGCACTGAGATTATAGACATGAGCCACTGTGCCAGACCTAGAATTACCATTTGACCCAGCAATTCCACTACTGGTGGCTACCAAAATGGAAATAAATCAATATATCAAAGGGATACCTCCACTTGCATGTTTATTGCAGCACTACTCACAATAGCAAAGATATTGAATCAACCATCAGCAAATAAATGGATAAAGAAAATGTGATGTATATACGAAATGGAATACTATTCAGCCATAAAAATTGTGGTCACATGGATGAGCTTCGAGAACATTATGTTAAGTAAAATAAGCCAGACACACAAACACAAAAATTGTATGTTCTCGTTTATATGTGGGAGCTAAATAATTTGAACACATGGAGGGAGAGAGTAGAAAAATAGATACAGAGACTAGGAAGCATTGGAGGGTGGGGGTAGGAATGAAGAGATGTAGGTTGAATGGTACAAAAATATGGTAAGATGAAATAAATTCAATGTGTGATAGCACAGTAGCGTGATCATACTAAGCACAAATGTATTGTTCTCAGGTGATGGGCACCCTGAATACCCTGACTTGATCAGTATTCGTTAGATACATGTAACAAATTTCTCATGTACCTCATAAAACTATGAAAAAAAAAGAAAAAAAAATATGTGATTTTAAAAAATGTAAGGGTGCTATGGTTTGAATATTTGTCTCCTCCAAAACTCATGTTGAAACTTAATCCCTAATGTCACAGTATTAAGAGGCAAGGCCTTTAAGAGATGATTGGGTCGTGGACTCTGCTTTTGCAAATGGGTTAATCCATTCATGAATTAATAAATGAGTGGGTCAATGGATTAATGGTTTGTCATGTAGCTGAGTCTATTATCAAAGCCACTTTGCTTCTCCCTCATATGCTCATCACCATATGATGCCCTACATTGAAGGTCTGGAGACTCTAAAGGGAGTCCCCATCAGCAATAAGGCCCTCACCAGATGCAGCAGGTATTTACTCACTTATAGCAACAAAAATAAACCAGGACAAGAGGTGACTATAAGGAAACATCTCTGGAAACTGACTCCCCAGGTAGATGAAGCTGAGTGGCAGTAATCTTGAGTTCTTCAAAGGTGCTATTGTTTCTGTAGCTGAATGTCATGAGGGCTTTTCAGAGAGCTTTGAGATCTGCACTTCGAGGTGTGGGGGCACACATGAGCAAGACACTACGTTAGGGAAGACTTCTGCAGGTTCTGTACCAACAGAGCTTGAAGGAAATGTGGTGCTTGAGAAGATGATGGGAACAAATCTCCACTACATCCCAATTTCCTGTGATTATCAGGATGTATGGAAGAGAGCCTCAGCAGTGCCACTGGGTCCATGTGATAGGGCCTCAGAGTTTAAGAAGGTACTTATATGGGATTGGATGTTACATAAAAGTCAAATTAATATACATATATCTAAATACTTAATTTGCCTCTGACCACTGGTAAATCATTCATAGACCAAAAACATTCTGTGGGCAACACTGAGCAGGACTGACTAAGTATGTTTGGAGTAAGAAGAACTTTAGATCAAATATAAAAATGTTGCAGTGTTAAAAAATGGAACTGGTTTTAATTTTGATAATCATAAGCAACCAGAAAATTGTAGATGATATTGTTTAAAAGGCTTGCAAGGAGAAATGCAAGAAAACACTGCTGAAAATGATGGGAGAAAAACAAATAAACAAAAAAAACCCAAAATATTGTTTATACCCCAAGGTGTAGAGACTCTTCAGTACACGCATTACATATAATCATTCTACTATATCCTCACTTTATGTCATCCTTGTGCAAGTGCTTATATGTGAATAAAGTCCAATCATAACAATGGACCTGCTTTAAAATTGAACAATTTGAGTAACAGATCCCAATTGTTTTCTTCTCTGGTGGGTAGACAATGGAATGTCACACACACACAAAACTTCCTACAAGGCATAGTCAGTTTTTCTATTAGCAAATTTACTAGACTTTCTTTGTTCATAATTTTTATTCAAAAATCTGTTCAGTAGACTTCAGAGTCTTGCCAAAATTGTTGATAAGCCCACACTGTTAGGTTTCCTCTAGAAAAGCCATCGAAAAGAAAAAAAAATTAAGAAATAATAACACAATAATTCCTGTGAGAAGAAAGGCTGTCTTAGACTGGCATGTGGAGGGTGAAAGGAGAAGAAAAGGCTAGCCTAGGGCAAAACACACTGGGCTTTAAAAGGATACATTAGAGAAAAGCAGTTTAATTCTGCTTTCTTGCTACTTCCACACTTAATAATACTTAAGGGCAGCCTCCTCTGCAGAGATCTACAAGAATGCTCAGGCCCCTGGTGCAGGTATTCACAGGAGTGAGATTAAGGTGAGCTGGAGCCCTGCTCAGCCAATCCTCAAGCACTGAGACCTCCAACCTTTCCCTTCTAAATCCCCAGGGCTGGTGGATTATCATGGATGATAGGTACTTCCTCCTAATACTAACTCACTCTGGGAGTTGAAAGTAAATCAGAATAGTGAAGTTGTTTGGTGGGAAGTTTCAAATGGCAGTGACTGTAGCTGTGGTTTAATAGTGCCTGTGGAAATATCTTCAACACAACTTCTTGTTCCAAAGTCATAATGCCCAAGGCCATTCTAAGGGGAAGTTTGAAGGAAAACCAATCATAGAGGAAAACGGTCTTGACAGATTACATTAAAATGCCTTACCTTTTCCTCTTCAGCTTTTTTAAGGTATAACTGACAAATGAAAATTGTACATATTCATGTACACAACATGATAATTTGAGATACACATACATTGTGTAATAATTACCACAAATTAATTAACACATCCTTCACCACACAATTACAGCCTCCTGAGTAACTGGGTATATAGGCACAGGCTACCACACCTGGCTAATTTTAAAGTTTTTCTTTGTAGAAACAGGGTCTCACTATGTTGCCCAGGCTTATCTTGAACTCCTGGACGCAGGCAATCATCCTGCCTAGGCCTCACAAAGTACTAGGATATACACACCAGGCCAGGTGTCCATACATTTTTCACGGGCTTGGAGACTTAATTAAAAGGCAGGAGGGGAAAAGTAGAGAGGAGAACTGAAGCAGCAGGTTTCTAGGTAAACTTATCTTTTTCCTTGTGGGGTGTTTGTGTGTGTGTGTGAAGAAAAAAAAACAAAGAGGAAGAAGAAAACTTTGGTCTTTCCACTCCAGCACATTTGCTCTCACATTTCCAGGAATAATTTTTAATCTTGCTTTCCTCCTTCTTTTTCCCTAACAACTGACCTTCCAGACTATAGTTGAGTACACTAGAAAGTAAGCATATTGAAATTTCCTTGTATACATGTTATAATAAAAGGAACATTTGGAATCTCAGTTGGATTAAGGAAACAATAATTTAACTTAATGCAAGACCCACCTGCTGATAAACTGTGAATGCCAATTTGAAAGATTTTTTTTTTTAAGGTTGTCTGGGGGGAAAAATAAAAAAACCATTTGAACACTTGAAGGTGCAATTTTTCATCTGACCACCAGGGAGCAGACAAATCCCTTGAAAGAAAGGCTCTTCAATCAAATGAAAAAGTCAAAAACCACAAAAGGAAAACAAATGAAGAGCGTTAATTACCACAAATAAAATGAAAAACACATTTTTTTACTTTGAAAATAAAAAATACCAGAAGGCATATGTTAAAACAAAACATTTCAGCCATTTTCCATCTGACTATATTTAAAGGTTTTCTCGTTCCTCTATTACTTGGAAGAGGCAATGTCTCCCCTCTTGGAAGGCAAACAAGTCCTACTTAACGGAAAGATGTGCTAATTTACTGTCTACTCCCTAGAATTACTTGACACAGCTAAAGAAAGTAAAGGTTGCGAGCTATCATGACAATCTATGGACACAGGCTTCCTTAGAAGTTCTCTTTAGTCACAGCAAAGCAAGCTGAAAAAAACAAGTTGGTTTTCAGTTAACTTAGTGTGTAAATGCCAATAAAGACTCAGTTTACTCACTGGCACATTTTAAAGTAAATGCCAGTCTGTCAATTATAAAATCAATACAAACGTTTTATAAAATTCTTGATTATAGACAATTTTAAACAAATTATTCTTAAAGAACAAGACCAACATATTATATACTTAATTTCATTTAAAGGAATCACTTCATGCTATAGAAAAACCTTCCTTGGTTTTATTTAAACGTGCCTCCCCCAGAGGATAGAGTCTTCAGTAGATTTAAGTTAGAAAATTCATCTTTGAAATCGGCATGTTAGTAATCTCCGTTCCCCAGTTTTTAACTCTTACATACTTGTATAAACCCACCTTCATCTTCCTGGAGTGCCAAATATATATACGTATACATATACATATACATATACATATACATATACATATACAATTGTGACATAGTGACCAGCTTTCAAAATTACCCTTCCAAGCACTGACAGCATTTTTATAGGGCTTGAATACTTTAGTGAAAGGGTAAAGGTCTAGTGCAGAACTTTAGGCTCAGAACGCTGGGTTTAAATCTCAGCTTTACTACTTCATTAACAAATCACTTAACCTCTCTATAATTTCTTTACCTCTTTTGTAAAATGAGGAAAATAGTTATGGAACCTAACTCATAAGTCTGTTGTGACCCTTAAGTGAGAGAGTGTGTCCGGAATGGTATGACGTCTTAATGAACGTTAGTTGCATGTCTTAATTACAAGGGAGGTTTGCAATTTTTTCTTTTTTAAAAATAATTATAATTATTATTATTTTTGAAACACAGTCTCACTCTGTCACCCAGGCTGGAGTAGAGTGGTGCTATCTCCGCTTACTGCAACCTTCACCTCCTGGCTTCAGAAAGTGATTCTCCTGCCTCAGCCTCCCCAGTAACTGGG
This sequence comes from Colobus angolensis palliatus, assembly GCF_000951035.1. Lineage (NCBI taxonomy): Eukaryota > Metazoa > Chordata > Mammalia > Primates > Cercopithecidae > Colobus > Colobus angolensis. Next base: position 4,268,632 of record NW_012114364.1, on the reverse strand, counting down.
ATTACAGGCGTGAGCCACCACACCTGGCTATTTTTTGTATTTTTAGTAG
>NW_012114364.1:4264426-4268533 GCF_000951035.1 Colobus angolensis palliatus | reverse complement strand
CTCACTCTGGGAGTTGAAAGTAAATCAGAATAGTGAAGTTGTTTGGTGGGAAGTTTCAAATGGCAGTGACTGTAGCTGTGGTTTAATAGTGCCTGGCGCTCTTCCCTTTTCCTCTTCCTTGATATCTTGGAATCTAACAGAATAAAGTCTGGCTTTCAGTCTTTCTGAAATGGGAATTATGAATGCAACATTTTAACCTAGGTAAAGAAGAAAAGACAAATACAGAATCTCTAAGATTGCTTTCTGTAGCACGTATATAATTCTTAGTGCATTATTAATGAAGTCTTAATTCTTAGAGCATGATTTAAGACAAATCACTTAATCTTGCTAGTTAGCCAAAAGAGCAAATGATCAAAGACTGAGCTCACAAGTACAGTACAATCGATTCATGATAAATCAGCAGTGCTTGAATGCTATGTATGAAATCCATACGCACAAGAATCTGAAATATTTCTTCGTTTAATTATTCATCCATATCCTAGACTAAAGAAGAAAGCCAGGGGACAATTAGAAGATGGGAACAAAGGATTACATAGAAAATCCAATTCTCAAAGTAGTTCTCCTAATAATGCTGTCCTTTCAAAAATTTTAATTTTGCTCTTCTGCAACAGCAGTATCAAATATTTGATCATTAGTATATATCTCCTTCATTAAAAATTGATTAAGCCAATATGCTAATCCTTCTCATTGCCTGTACAAAGAAAAACTAGTCAATAATATGGTTCATTGCCAGTATCAACACAAGCCACCAACTGCAGGACATCCAGCACATCGAAGTGCTTGCAGTGTTTCCTAGGTCTAAAACTAAACCAAGTATTAAGGGGTTAATACTCTTCTTTACCTCCTGAATTACAAATGCGAATTCTATACTATTTAGATAAATACCTAATTCAGGACCAAGAGGAGCATACAAAACTCTAAGGGAAAGGTTTACTTTTTCCAGCCTTCTAAAGAAACTGGACAGGCCAATAAATGGAGGTCCGTCATATTTATAGGTTCCAATAAAATTTGCCTATTGTACTTAAACAAGCTTTTGGATTTACAATTCTCGTTTCAAATATACTTTTTTTATTTTATTTTTTATTATTGTACTTTAAGTTCTAGCGTACATGTGCATAAAGTGCAGGTTTGTTACATATGTATACTTGTGCCATGTTGGTGTGCTGCACCCATCAACTCGTCAGCACCCATCAAGGCCAGGATAATACTCAACATGGCATTAACAGAATTTTATTTCCTGTTTCATATTGGACAGACTACTCTAGCTGTAATAGGCTCATTGCCTGATGCATACAGCAAGTCAATACACCAAGACACTGAGTTGCAGCAGAGAAAGAGATTTAATTGCAGGGTCACTGAACAAGGAGATGGTAGGAAGCCTCAAATCCATCTCCCTGAAGAATTTGAGGATAACATTTTTAAGGGTTTTGGAGTGAACTGAAGTGTGGAGATTGTTGATTGGTTCCAGAGTGCACAGTGAACTCATGGGACAGGGAGATGAATGAGGTGTATTCTTCTGCTGATCTCATTCTTCTGTGGGGTCTTCAAACTGGTTGCTGGAATTCAGGGTCTGAAAAACAATCTTGAGTGAAGCAGAAGTAAAGTCTTAAAGAAAGATTGCAAAGATATAAATTATTTAGAAGAAGAATAGAAATCACAAGAAACGAGAAATTTTGCAAAATTTAACAAAAGTCTTAAACAAAAGCCTTATGACACTAATGACAGAGATCCTGTCTGTAGGAACAATGGGGATGTAAATTATTTCTTAAACAGTCTATGACCCTCATGTCAGACATCCTCCCTATGGGGACAGTGAGCATGCAAATCAATTCTTAAACAGCCAATGACCCTAATGTCAGAAATTCTATCTAGGGAACAATGAGCGTGCAAGTAGCCAGTATATAGTGTTACACGACTTTTAACAACAAGGAAGTGGGCCAGAGTGCAGCCTGATTAATGCTTAATTATAAGTATATTTCTGTCCAGAGCTCGACATGCAATTCTTGTCAACTCCGTGGAGATAGTTACAACATCACAGTATGAAAGATGTCATGATCATACATATTCTCATTAGAAATTTCTGGGCACAGAAAATAATACAGGCTACCTTTGTCACAAAATACAAACCTGCTATGTAGAAATCAGAGAGCAGTGGCTTGCTTATCTTTCTTGTCCAGTGTCCCTGGTACTAACAGCATCTGGATGATGATGATGATGATGACGATTATTATTATTATTATTATTATTTTTAACAAGAAATACTTACATCTTGAGAAATGCTAACATCTCATTTCAGTGCAGCCCAGGAAGCACTGTAAATTGAATGAAAACTGGGGAGAGGAGTCTTAGATGAAACTGAGGCTATAAGGTTGTTTAGATTTTGTTTTTTGGTGCCCCCCCCCCACACCTTTCCAGGATGGTTGTGGTAAAGACTTGAAGAGTAACAAGTTTAAAAGGTGTAAGCAGGTCTCTTACGTTAGAGACACAGTTATTAATTCACCTTGGAGATGGAATGTTAAGAGAGTGGCCTTTTAGTTAATCAAATGCAAAGCCATTACGCAGGCTTTGTTCTCAGATGAGATTGAATCACAACTGACAGTGTGTGTGTGTGTGAATGTGTATGTCTGTGACCACGCTTTGTAAGTATTGAGAAGGGACTCACAATTGCTAAGAGTTACAGTGGAGGTGTGTATAGGAATAGATTTTGGTTTTGGGGGGCATGAAGCTTATTTGGAGAGAGGCAGAAAATAAGTTTTTTAAGAAAAATTATGAAGGTGTAAATGTATTTATTAAGAATGAGAAGAGAAATCACAAGAAATTTGAAATTTTCAGAAGTTGACAAATAAAAAAATCCAGAAATACTGCACAATGGCACTTATTAACGACCTTAAAAATGCCATAATACTTTTTTCTAACATATGTATTTTTGCTGTATACTCTGAATTGCCTCTTCATATGACATTGATTTTACAATATTTTCCATAGAGAGAACAGAAAGATAATTCAGTCTTTCCTCTAGATTGATCAAAAATTTTTTTAATTTGGTAGTTTAGAAGAATTTATTATAATTTCATTATTTATTGTTTGGGGTATCAAATTAAATTTTTAGGATTGTGGTTAATTTGGGAAACTCTCTGCCAAGTTTTTTGTTTGTTTTTGAGACAGAGTCCTGCTCTGTTGCCTGGCTGGAGTGCAGTGGCATGACAACAGCTCAGGGCAGCCTTGACCTCCCAAGCTCAAGCATTGCTCGCACCTCAGGCCCTCACCCCAAGTAGCTGGGACTACAGGCATGCACTACAATGCCCCACTAATTTTTGTATTTTTTGTAGAAACAGAGTTTTACCATGTTGTCCAGGCTGGTCTCGAACTCCTGGGCTCAAAGGATCTGCCTGCCTTGGCATCCCAAAGTGCTGGAATTACAGGTGTGAGCCACCATGCGTGGTGTATTAAGTTCTGTTCATATGAGTCATAGGTTCTGAGGGCAATTTTGCACAATATTATCAATTTAATATGAATTATCTTGGAAATGATGATTTTTTTAAACACTTTGTTATTGATGTCCTCACTGTAGTTGGGATGTATTACGAGTTTGTGTGTTTTCTTCAGTCAGTATTTCTTGTTAAATCGGCAAGATATTTACATTTTTTCCGCTTTGTGTGTGTGCAACTCTTCCTTTTGATTGCATTGTCTGTCAATCCAAGAGCCTACTCATTACTCCCAATCAAACTTATCTTTTCCTCTTAATGAGTTACTCTTTTGGATATGATCTGATTTCATTGTGGTTGTTACAATGTACTTCTTTTTATCAGAGTAATTTCTATTGATTTTATCATTTATTCTTGTGGTTTTTCTTTTCATATTTCATTAATTTGAATTTGAGTTTTGGTTCTTTAGTAAATACATTTTAAGATGGCAAAAGAATATCCTTCACATGTATCTACATCAAGAATCTATAATTTCTCTATTGTTTTATTGAAATTTTTCAAACTGTTTTTCTAAATTACAATTAAAATGGAAATATCTTCAACACAACTTCTTGTTCCAAAGTCATAATGCCCAAGGCCATTCTAAGGGGAAGTTTGAAGGAAAACCAATCATAGAGGAAAA